>NC_141619.1:37253312-37553312 GCF_047967505.1 Dipteris shenzhenensis
TTGCCCCTTCGCTTCCCTTGTAGAGCCACCTTCCCCTTCTCCCTTTTAAAGCTCTCACAGCAACCATCCATCCCTACAAGGTTGTCTAGATTTGCTTCTTCAAAGTTCAACCTGCGGCAAATCGTTGATCATCGTCTCTGCATCGAGCAGCACACTCTCACAATACTTGGCCGCCTCCCTCTTCCCTGGTCTAGGACCTCCAGAGAAGCTTCGCAGCATACTCTTGTTTCTTGATCTTCTGTCAGCCTGCACACAATATGGGCAACCATCTGGGCTGTATGCTTCTTGTTGTCGATACTTCTTCCCACATTAAGGTCTTGCATTCTCACGACGCTCAGATTTCCGAGTTCCAAGAGCCGCTCAAGGCCGCAGAACTTATGCTGGAATACCCAAATCAGTTTGTATGTCATTCTAGCGTTCTCTACAACGGGCAGCGAATTTCTGCTCTTGCTGCGGATGACGAGCTGAGAATGGGGCAACTGTATGTGCTTCTACCCATGAGGAAATTGAATGGGCGCCTTTCACCTGACGAACTAGAGTTCTTCACTTCTCTGACCGCCAACGTGAACGTGAAGCCTTGCAAGTCTGGGCATAGTAAGGTCACGCCCTTGCCGCAGACGTTGGGCACAGGGCCCGTAGAGGTTCAAGGTAAAGGACAACACCAGAAGCCCAAATGTGGACAGGTTGGTGTGCCTCGATCTCCGCTTCGTAGCCTCTCACTTCAATCCGATGATAATGTGGGGCTGCTACCGATGGCTAGCTGCACGCGCCAAACGGTGATTCGTAGATCCAAATCGTGGATGCCAAAGCTAGAGACCATCAACGAAATGTCCATGGCGGTGGCTTGCTGATCAGAACTGAACTGAACCCAGGGCTCGGGGAAGAAAGCTTTCCAAATGGGCCGTTGTTCCTTACATAGAAATTAGCCTGACGATTGGCTGCGACGGTTCTTAATGAAGACCGGTTACAGCTTACGACGACTCTTTCGACGATTACGAAACATTTATTTATTCGAGCGGGATGATAGAATTCACAACATCTGAAAACCCTGACATAGTCGAACTGTGATTTTCGAATTCCGGCTCTAATTTTAAATACACAGGTTGTTAGAACACATTTTACACTATGCATTCGTCTCTGGATTACTTTCCTAGCCAATTGATATGCAATGGCCTTGATTATGGAATGGCTGCGGTCGAGTCTCCGCTACAAGTTTTTGATGGTGGCTTTTGACTGCGCAAGAATCCCTGGCAAATTCCCATTGGCCTGGATTCGTTTTTGAAAGTTTTGTGCAATTGTTCGAAAAGATATAAAGAAAGCGTACTCAATCTGATTAGTAGGGATCAGACTTGTCCATTCTTGCTTCCAAAATAGCATAAGGGCGCATAAGGCTGTTGCAAATAATCGGGCATGTGAAGTTCCAAACTTCCAAGCCTATTATGGGAAATATGGACTCAAAAAGGGCCTCACAAGGATTTTGCTAATTGGGAGGAGAAATGGCATAGTACCTAATCGCACCTCGAATGAAAATGCATTAATTAATTCATCACGTCGCTGCTTCTAAGCTCGAAGGGATAGAATAATTCCGCTCAACACTCTCATCGCGATTAAGCTTCATTCCTCTCAGCCTCTCCTCACTCCGCTCTAGCCTCTCCCTCTCTCCTCCCTGCTGATCCCTCTCCTCTCCCCTCTCCCTTCTTCTCTCCCGCTCCTTCTGCTCTCCCTCTACCCTCTCCCTCCCCTTGTCCCCTTTCTCCCTCTTCTTCTCTCTCGCTCTGCCTCCCCTCTCCCTCCCCTCTCCCTTCCCTCTACCTCCATCGGCTCAGTGCCACAGTGAGTATTTATAGACCTCAGGTTCTTCGGTTTCTGGAGACTTCTGATAAGTTACAAATTCTTGGGCTTCTAGAGATTTCTAATTAATCGCATGATAAACCTTACCTTAATTGACGCACAGATTATTTCTCTCCCTCAATCATGAGCTGAATTAATTAATACAGACTTTTTTCACGCAGGGGGGCCTATTAATGCGATTAGATAAATGGATTAATTAATTGGTAGGGAGCATAGATGCGAAGCAAGTACGTAAGCTTTAGAATGTGAGCTTGGAGGTAAACATGAGTCTTGAGTGATGAGCACAAAAGTTGCATTCAGACTACATAGGCATGCTGATGCTCGTGTGCTAGGACGCATGGGGTACACGTTCTCATATTTCTTCTCACCCATTGCTCGAGGTGCAGTTGTGAATTCTACTCACCATCACTTGCATTCCAATGGCTTCCACGCTTAGGCTCTTGGGGGGATTTGTTGGAGCAGCTGCCACTGCTCAAACATTCACCTTTTAGGCTTTCTCATGCTAAGAGACGGGGCCTTCCATGATGGTGAGGAGCCCGCTATCACTTTCTATAGGGACAACTCGTCTTGGTGTCCTAACCGCCGCGAGCACATGTGGATCTAGTTGGAGGAGAAGAAAATAGCTTACGAGGTGGAGAAAATCAATTTGAAAGGCTATGGTGAAATGCCCGAATGGTATATGAGATTAATGGTTCCATCTAGGCTTTTTCCAGCTATAAATTTCAAGGGCAAAGTCATTCCTAATTGTGTGGACATAATGTTGTTTTTGGAAGAGGCCTTTCCTACCCACAAACCGTTGGTTCCACCCAAGGGCACGATAGAGGCATTAGTTGTGGATGATTGTTTGAAGCTTGAGCAGCATCTTGTAGAACCTTGTTCCGAATGTATGAGGGTCGGGTTCTTGGGTACCATGGAAGCCTTTAATAACGCAATGGATAGTGTAGATATTACTCTTTAGCAGTTCGGGGAGCCTTATTTTTTGGAAAATAAGGTCGGTCCTCATCCAAGTCATGCCCTTCGTTAAAACTGTGCTTTTCATGAATGTACTTTTAGAGTGGGTTAAGTTGGGAAAGCCCAAAATCAAGCAGTTGCATAAATTTTCAGTTTTGCTAACATCATGCATTGAGAGATTCTCGGTAGAGTCCATGAGACATTGGCATTTCCAGGTGCTAATTCATATGGTAGATTCATTAGCACTGCCTCCAGTCGTTTTTGTGAATATTGAACCCAATGTTTCTACACCTTTCTCTTACATTTCTCAATCGATGCTCTACTCAATCATGACGTAGTCCAATGAGCATGGATTCTCTTTTATGATAATTTAATGTTTGATTTCATTTGAACGCAGTTATCTTTAGTGGACGCTGTGTTTGCCCCATTTCTTGAGAGAATTCTTGCTATTGTCTAGTACTTTTTGGGACCTCAGGTGCAAGGAGCAGGACGATGGCCTGATTTAGATGCATAGTTTGATGCACTGGATAGTAGGCCTTCATATCAGGCTGTAAAATCAAACGATTTTACAATCTCTCAGATTCAAAGTTGTAGGTCCAGTAGATTACTCCCTGCTAGTAGTGCAGCTTACAGGGCAAAGATTAATGGGAAAGATGGCTCCTGAAATTTGCCATTAAAACTAAGAGAAAGTGCTTGGGGCAGAGATGATGGCAATGGTAGTAGTTTTGCAAAGGAAGAAGCCATTAGGAAAAAAGGGAACTCATTTTGGGGCAGTGTAAGAAATTCGCTATTTTCTCTTTTATCTCTCCTCTAAAATGTGGAGAAAGCAATAAAATATGAATATAAGTCCGTTCAGTGTGTCAATCCAGGGAGGAATAAAGATGTCCTTTTAAATAACTGAGAAGATGTTGCATAAAGAGGCACTACAATCATTAGAATCAGTGCTATAGGAAATTGGTCTCCATGGAGGAGATGTACATATTACAAAGGATCTTAAAAAATCTACAAATGGAAAAGATGTCCCTATCAAGCCATCTATTGGTGGAGTAAAGCCTAGAAGATTTTAGTCTCATCTAGAGAAAAGAAAAATAAATGGCAATAAAACAACATATGTATCAAGGATAAAGTATAACTTGTGGGGAAAAGTACACAATGCTCTCAAAGATCATTAGGCAGATGGATTGGCAAGAGATGTCAAGGCAGAAGTGTGGAAATGCTTAGACAAGCTTTTTGTTTTTTGTGACCAAGGTGCCTGGAGCAAGAATGATCAACAAGCATTTGAAGAAGCGGTAAAGAGTTTTGGAAAGGCAATGAAAGAGGCTTGGACAACATGTAACATAACTCACTACATGGTAAGAACAATAGCTTGTTTTTATGCATGTATTTTTTTAAAGCAAACAATATTATTTTTATATATTTCTAATGCACACTTGCCTATGTATCAAAACAGTATATAATCTATAATCCCCTTTTTTTCTTTGTAAAAAATACGGATGCCCTACAATTTGATGCACATAGGGAATGGAGAAATTACACTACATGGCACGAGATGCATTCTTTAGACATACACAACATTTTGGAGGAAAATAGAAGTCTTTCAATGGTTCTATCGAGGCATACTACAAAGGTTTCAAGCCAAGAAGAAAGTCAATATATCACAAGTTAAGCTAGATTTTAGATTTGCTCAAAAGGAAAGAAGGAGGCAGATTTTGGAGAACTCAAATGCAACACAGAGACATGCTCAGTGGAGGCGCTCAAAGATATTTGTAAACCACAAATTGGTAGATAGAAGCTAAGTGCTAAATCTTTTTCCTCAATAGTTGTCATTTACTCGGGGGGGTCACTATGTATAAACCCTCTATATCACGTGCGTTCAAGGCCTATATTTAAAGTCCCTTATCTGTAAAAAATTTCATGAATAAAATGTACCCCTTTTCTATACAAATCTGTAAAATTTTTCCAAAACTATTTTAAATAGTCCCTTATGTATATTTATTTCTGTATATTTTAGAAATAAAAAAGATCCTTCTGTTGAACTCACGTGATAGGGTTACATATGATGAGTGACCCCCCCGAGGTCATTTAATGTAACAAAAAAATGTTTACAATGAACAATGACTTGGATCTTTCATGCATAACAAGATAGCACATATTGTGTCATTGTATGCAACCATTGAAATCTTTGAAATATAATACATATATTTCTACTTCAAAATGTACATTGTTTTTGTCATGAATACACATAAACATAACTAAGACATTCTCAAATGATCTATTCTCAGAATTCAACTCTACTTCCATCTTGTAAAATATACAATGATATAGGCTATTTCTCCAATGATTTGCCAACTTTGCTTGGAATCCTTTGTGAAGAGAGTGGGAGAGAAGGAAGGAGTCTGACTTGTGGCTTTCTCACATACACAATGGGGGAATATACACAAAGGTGGAGGCTGAAAACAGTTTTCCTCTTCTTAGTTGTGAAAGCCAAAAGAATTCTCTCAGTACAAAAGAATAGGTGAATCCTATATGTGGGTCTCAAACCCAACTCAGCTAACTAAGGTGGCATACTAACTGAGCCACTAACTAGAGTACATAAAGATAGCTGTCATCCAGCTATTATTCATGGACGGTGTACTAACCGCATCTACAGCTAATAGGTCAGTGACATAAATGCACAATGGTCACCTTGGCATATCACGAGTGGAGCTCGATATCTCAACACTCCCCCTCGAGCTCAATTCTAATTCCTACACACCAAGCAGGTCTCTGAACTTGCACAGCTTCTTTGCACCCAATGCCTTCATGAATATGCCAGCTACCTGATCCTCTGTGCTGACATAAACTAGATCAATAAAACCTACTAGAACCTTCTCCCACACATAGTTATAATGCACCTCAATGTGCTTTGTTCTACCATGATAGATTGGGTTATTTGCCAAGTGTATACTGCTCATGTTGTCACAATAAATGACCACTGGCCCATCTATAGACTGATGCATATCATAAAGTAGCTTATGCAACCAAGCTGCCTCACATGCAGCCATTGTTGCACCCTTGTACTTAGCCTCTGTACTTGACAAGGCAACTGTAGGCTATTTCTTGTTGCTCCAAGTGACTATAGCACTCCCAAAAGAGAACATATATCCACTTGTAGATCGTCTATCAGAAATACTACCAACCCAATCAGCATCAGTGTATCCATGCAACTGTATCTGAACCCCAGTCTCATAAAATAGTCCATACTGCAATGTGGACTTCACATACCTCAATATGTGTCTAGCCGCATCCAAATACGGTTTCCTTGGAGCCTGCATAAACTGACTTACCAACCCAACAACATAGCTTAAATCTAGTCTGGTAATAGTCATATAAATCAAACTTCCTACTATGCGTCTGTACATAGTAGGGTCTTCTAGAAGCTCACCTGCATCTATGCTCAACTTCACATTCTACTCCACAGGAACTGAAATAGGCTTACAGCCTATCATCCCATATTTGGATAGCATGTCCAATCCATACTTCCTCTGCAAGAGCCATATCCCACTTGTGGGTCTAATCACCTCAATGCCCAAGAAGTAACACAACTCTTCCAAATCCTTCATCTCAAACTACTGCTTCAATAGGATTTTCACATGAAGGATATCTTCATCACTATCACCTGTGATGATCAAATCATCAACATAAATGACATGCAGCATAATGCCTTTCTATGTTTTTCTCACATAAAGTGAGAAATCTGCCTTGGAAATCTGAAAGCCAATAGTGACAAGATATTATCCTATCTTGTCAGACCATGCTCTGGGTGCTTGCTTCAAGCCACACAAGGTTTTCTTCAACCTGCAAACAAACTCAGGATGAACAGCATGACCATAACCTGGTGGCTGCTCCATATAGACCTCTTCTTGCAAATCACCATGTAAGAAAGCATTCTTTACATCCATCTGATGTAAAGACCATCCCTTTGATGCAGCCATAGCAATGACTGCTCTTACGGTTGCCATCCTTGCAACCGGACTGAATGTTTCTTCATAATCACTGCCATATGTCTGTGCATACCCCTTGACAACTAATCTTGCCTCGTATCTATTCACAGAACCATCTACATTGTGCTTCACCCTATAAACCCACTTGTAACCAATTGAATTCTTGTCTTTAGGCAAAGGCACCAATTCCCATGTAGCATTTTCTTCCAAGGCATCCATTTCTTCATTTATGGCTTTCTCCCATTTTTCTTTTCCCATGGCTTGCTCAAAAGAAGTGGGTTCTGGTTCATGTATCACTTTGACCATATAGGCATAGTGAATGGCTGTAAATCCATCATATTTCAGCCTATCCACAAGATACCTAGTTCTGGTAGACCTACACAAAATAGGCTCATTACTAGGTGCTCTCAAAACATCCCTTGTCTTCCTTACTCTAGGCATAACAACAGAAGGAATACTCAACTCATCATTAAGGCTCTGTTCTGAGCTACTAGATTCACCATCCACATAAGAGTGACCTGCATTCACATCAACCATGGGCTGATATACCTTCTCTTTTCCTTTTTGTGATACTTGCATACCACTATCTGCATTGCTTTGAGGAGATCCTACTGATCTCAATCTGCTTGTCCATGGTGAAGTATGTGAATCACTGCTAGAGGACACTACAGGTCCACTAATATTTTGTGATTGCTATTGTGAATTCTGTGCAACATTACCATTTTGTGCATCTACATCATCAATCACATTTACTGGTTTATACCAGCTGCTCATCTCATTAAAATCAACATCTCTACTCACTGTAAACTAACGAGTAGAAGGGTTATACCATCTAAACCCTTTCTGCTGCAGAGAATAACCAATAAAGATGCACTTCTCAGCTTTTGGATCCAACTTGGATCTCAACTCATCTGGAACATGAACATAGGCAATGCAACCAAAAACTTTCAAATCGGAAATATCTCGTTTCCTACTAGTATACGTCTCCTGTGGCACCATGCCATGTATTGCTGCAGTGGGAGTCCTGTTCATTATGTAGACTACTGTAGCAACTGCTTTAGCCCAATAATAATCTGGCAGGTCTTTTTCGTTGAGCATGGCATGAGATACCTCTCCAATATGCTTGTTTTTCCTTTCTGCAAGTCCATTTTGTTGTGGGGTATGACTGCATGAATATTGCTGCTTTATGCCATGCTCCTGCAGGAAACTTGCAAACTCATTTGAGAGGTACTCTCCCCCTCCATCTGACCTTAGGCATTTTATTTGCAGGCCTGTTTCTTTTTCAACCATAGCTTTAAAAACTTTGAAATGCCCAAACACTTCACTCTTCTTTTTTATAAAAATACACCCGAATTTTTCTGCTATACTCATCAATAAAAGTGACAAAATAATGACAGCCTCCAATAGATGCAGCTTTAGTAGTCCACACATCAGAGTGGATTATTTCCAATGGCCTCTTACTCTCTTGAACATGGCTAGGAAATGGTTTCCTTGCCTATTTTCCAAATTGACAGGCTTCACATACCTTATGCATTTCTACAACCTTGAACTTAGGCAATCCTACAACAATATTTTGGGCTTGCATTAATTTAAGTCATCGTACATTAACATGACCAATGCGTTTATGACAGATATCAATATCTGCAACTACACCGGTCCCATGTGCAAACATTGCTGCACTCAATTTAGGCATGTCCGCATCCAACGTAAACATCCAACCCTTCTTCTTCCCTTTTGCTATCAACCGACCTTTATTTTTCATATCCTTAACAAAACATCCATGAGGATTAAATCTAACCTGCAAGCCCTACTCAACCATTTAACCAACAGAAACCAGGTTCTTGGTGATATTTGGGACATGAAATACATCGGATAGGTATTTCTTTTTTCCATCCTGCATAGATAAAGGAATTTTACCAATTTGCACAATAGGATGTGCAGTGTCATCACCAGTCTCTACAAATCCTGGTCTTTTCATTTTCCTTGCATCCTGCATCCATTCTGCATGACCTGTCATGTGCTTTGACGCACTTGAGTCAACATTCCACACATCATTGCTTTCTTCTGCACTTGTCACAGAATTGGTCATGTGCTGCACCATAAACAGATGCTCACCCTGTCTACTAGAGGATGCAAAATTGCCTTGTTGCAATTTTCCAGTCATGATGTCATTCTGCTTTTTATAGCAATCTTTAACCATATGATCCATTTTACCACAGTAGTAGCATTCAACATTGCTGTTTGCATTTTGGCCTCTCTGCCATCCACCACAACCTCTTTGGCTCCCCCTGCCTCTAAAGTTACCACGTCCTTCTCCATAGGATTGGTTTTCTTGAATTTGCTGGATATTTTGATTTCTACCATGGCCTCTGAATCGGCCTGCTCTACCTTTGCCTCTACCTTTTCCAGCATTTGAGTAGAAGACAACTTCTTTTGAAGTTCCTCATGAAGAAGATTCACCACCATTTCTCTACTCTTCAGAAATTAGAAGAGCAATCAACTCCTCAAAATCAGGAAAATTCTCAGAGATGGCAATGGATGTTCGGAATTGTGCATAATCCCTTTTCTAGACCATTCAAGGTCATGGAAACTAAATCATTATCTTCTATTTTTGACCCAATAGAAGGAAGTGCATCTCTAATCTTCTTCACCTTCATGTGGTAGTCATTGATGCTCATATTTTCTCTCTACACATTATGCAACTCCTGCTTGAGCTGCATTTTCCTAGCTCGTGTACTTGTGCTATACATTTTTGTCAAAGTATCCCACGCCTCCTTTGGCGTGCTTGGATCCTGAATATGCACAATCATAGAATCTGAAATACTAATAGACAGCCAGCACATAACTTTTATGGCTCTCTCATGCTAGTCTTTAAATGCTTGCAACTCCTATTAATTGGGAGCATTAGGAATAACTGGTTCTTGTTTAGCTCCAGTAATGAACTCCCAATAGCCTTTTCCCTTAAGGAAATTTGTCATTCTAAACTTCCATGCTTGGATGTTGTTCTTGTCAAGCTTTTCAGTGACAATCTGTGAAAGAGCATCAGATGCCATTACAAGACACTGCAAAATATTCTATCACTGTAAAAAAACACAACTTCTGCCTCACAAGGGCAAATTTGCAAAACTGACGAGAGTGGTATTTGACCACACAGTCACTTCCTAGTGACGATTATGCATCAATAGGCAATAAGAATGATTCTGTCACTCCCAATATCTCTACGCACAAGCATACGATGTTATTTCTACGATAACTTTTCACCGACCTACAAAATAGTGGTCACACAGCAAAAATAGGGCACTTTTTTGAGTGCCTGCGAAAAACTTTTGCCATCAAAACAGGCCCTGAAATGGCCTCGAATCAAAAAAATGATTTCACCAAGGGCTTCATCCTATCACGTAACATGTACTACTCTCTCGCCAGACTGCGAAGGGCATACAAATCTGAGACAGTGCACTCTTGCACTTTCCAGCTGTGCTACCTGCAGAGATTTGCTCCCAAACTTGAAAAAAAAGGAAAGCAACACTGATCCTCTTACTAGGACACCGCGAACTTGGTTTGCTTTCTTGATCTCCTTACTACGAACCGAGCTGTGATACCATGTGAAGAGAGTGGGAGAGAAGAAAGGAGTCTCACTTGCAGCTTTCTCACATACACAATGGGGGAATCTCGGGGGGGTCACTCATCATATGTAACCCTATCACGTGAGTTCAACAAAAGGATATTTTTTATTTCTAAAATTTACAGAAATAAATATACATAAGGGACTATTTAAAATAGTTTTGGAAAAAATTTACAGATTTGTATAGAAAAGGGGTACATTTTATTAATGAAAAATTCACAGATAAGGGATTTTAGAAATATGCCTTGAATGCACGTGGTATAGAGGGTTTATACATAGTGACCCCCCCAAGGGGGGAATATACACAAAGGTGGAGGCTGAAAATAGTTTTCCTTTTCTTAGTTGTGAAAGCCAAAAGAACTCTCTTAGTACAAAAGAATAGGTGAACCCTATATGTGGGTCTCAAACCAAACTCAGCTAACTAAGGTGGCATACTAACTAAGCCACTAACTAGAGTACATAAAGATAGCTGTCATCCAGCTATTATTCATGGGCAATGTACCAACCGCATCTGCAGCTAACAAGTCAGTGACATAAATGCACAACGGTCACCCTAGCATATCACGAATGGAGCTCGATATCTCAACACAAATCAGAGCAATGTAGTAAAATACCAAATGCCATGGATCTTATATATATTATAAAGTTCAAGCCACCACGGTGGGTGGAGCTCGGGGTTCCATCCATATTAATTTCAGACCACTATGATGGAATCCCCCAGATGGGCTAGTAACCATGAAGAAGATGCCATGTGGTGCCACTCCGATGGCTAGTAATTAATTACCAACCTGATGGAATCTTAGCCACAGTAGTCTTAGCCATGATAGAGGTGGCTGATGAGAGCCAATACCACTGGGCAGTAATTCTCATCACCATGTCTAATCACTTATTACCATGTACTCTAGTTCTCTACTGAGCATGCAAGCCCAATGACTAGTAATTTTTACTGCACTCATAGTGATCATGCATGCTAAAGTGCAGTGGTGGGCGGTGGCATGATGGAATCATAGCCACGACAGACGTCGCTGATAACAGCCACCATCATCAGGAGATTTCCACAAAAGTAAATAATGAAGCCTAATCACCTCTAATCCCTCAATACCATAATTTACTACAGTGGTAGTAATCATGCATGCAAGCCTAGTGGTGGTAACTCGAAGCTAAGTAATTGCGGGCCACTGTGGTGGCTGGTAATTAACTGCCAGCTATCTTAGCCACCACCATAGACGTGGCTAGGAATCTTAGATGCTACCACCTCTAATCATTCATTACCATGCAAGTCAGTATTAGCACCTTGAAATATTCAAAATTCAGGCCAACCACTGCAGTGGCTATCACCTTGACAGTAGTCAGCATGGTCTACAACCACCACGATGGCTCTCACCTTGACATTGTAGTTGAGCTACAAACCACTATTCCATTCCCTAACCGTTTCCTCTTTTATCACTCAAGAATGTTTCGTTCTCCCTTGCAATCTCAAGCCTCCACTATTCTATTTCCTTCACTGCTTCACATCTTCTATCCCTCTCAACCATTTCTTTCTCCCTTGCAATCAGAATGCAAACTCAAGCCTTGACTATTCCATTTCCTTCACAGTTTCATCTTCTATCCCTGTCAATCATTTATATCTCCCTTGCACTCTTCCTACAACTTCTATCCCCTCTCGTAATGGACCTTGCACAATTCGGGAGCTCCTCACACAATCTCTCCTCTCCCTCTACAGCACAGTGCAAGAGCCCCTCCTCCCCTGATCTTGAAATCATGACATATGGGAGCTCCTCTCTTGCTCTTCAAAAGCCCAATTTGGATGCTCTCCAAAACTTCCCCAGGATGATGGAGGGGCTACTAGTCTGGCTAGGTTGGAAGATTACCATCAATGAAAGCGTGATTGAAAATGCTCTAGGAATTTATGGAGGCAGTTTGCAAGCACACTTTTTTGAGAAACATTGGAAGAGTCAGGATATTCTGGACGTATACCCAATGCTCAAATTAGTAAAGATGTTGGATCAATATTTTGAGCTTGCCAATAGACCTCCAAGATGTGCTGAAGAAGACCATTCACTTCTTCCCTAATGCACGAGGAACCTACAAGTTCTGGTATGTTCAAGCAACAGTAAAGCAATTGAAAGGATGCGATGTATTTTCGTTTACTTGTATTTCTCCCCCCCCCTCGGTTCCCTTTCTCTATTTACAGTCTCCCCTTCCCCCTTTTTTCCATCACTTCCCATCTAATTTGCCATGATCCTAACCTACCTATAATCCTTCACATCCCCCCCACTTCCTCTCCTAGTTCTTCATCTTTTAACTTATCTCTTTCCATTTTTAAAAAAATTATGTTTTTGCCGTCTTCCCCTTTGCCCGCCCCCCCTTACTTGTAGTCATTCTCACTATCCATAGTTAACTATATCCCCTTATCTCTTTCTACATTTCTTCTCCCTCACTAACCATAACACTCATCTACAAAATGCACTCATTTACTCTATAAATTAGCAAATTCCAATTATCATCTCAGTCCATTGGAGTTGCAATGCACCTAGTAATGGCATCTGCCCTCAAAGGGATTTTTGAGCAATACAAGAAGCAAATGTCTTAGAAGTTGACTTTTCTACAAGAGAAATCCACCGATGCAGCAAAGGCAGCGCAACTTGAGAAAAGTCTCAGGGAAGGTGCAGAAGCCAAGGTAGAGGAGGAACAAGCAAGGGCCTTGCAAGCACAAGAGCAAGCTGAGGCCACTACAAAATTGATCGACATGGAAAGGCATAGATGAGAAGAAGCAAAGAAGCACATGAAGGAGCTCCGAGATAGGCTCGAAGAAGTGAGAAATGATGGGGACATGGTAGACAAGGAGCTAGAAAAGATGCAAAAGGACCTTGAAGATTAGAGAGTTAAAAAAGGAGGGTCTTTACAAATGGCTCTACAACATGTAGAACACATTGAACATTGAAAAAGACCAGATGATGGAGGAGCTAAAAAGGGAGAATGTAGAAACCAAAAAGGTGATGCAGGAACTACAGGAGAGATTTAATGCCAGGAAGGATGGGGCAGAGAGCACTCGGGGTAGAGAATACAATGAGGCAACTCCCAGGCCAAGAAGGATGCAGAGAGCACCCACGGTGGAGCAAGTTCTAGCCACCAGAGTGGAGCAAGTTCCAGCCATCACGGTGGAGAAATTTATAGCAGCCACGGTGAGGATTGTTTTTTTGAAAGACTATTGGAAGTCCAAAGAGCAAGCTACAAGACCCTGCAAGAAGACTAGGATAGATGTTTGCACGAGCTTGCCGTGGCTTTCAGAGACAAAAGATTTGATTAGATCACTAATGTGAGACTAAAAGATTTCGATTAGTGAACTAATGTGAGACAAAAGATTTTGATTAGACAACTAATGTGAGACAAAATATTTAGATTAGACAACTAACATGAGACTGAAGAATGAGAAGGTTGGGCTCAATGAACTCTCTCCCTATTTAAGTGCAGTGCAGACACAACTAAGAGCCCATTACAAAATCTAGCCCCAAAACTCTGTACACCAATCCAAACTTTGTACACCGATCCACCTACTATGAATCTATGACGTACCCAAAAACTTTGGAATGCTTTTGTTCTATCAAAAAATGATGTTGGATGGCATCCACGTAGAAATAGACCTAGAGAAGAAGGAGGAAAATAGTTGCCAGGAGGACATGCATCAATGGTGGGTGTATTACTTGGAGTTGGCACAGACAGTGAATATTTCCCTCGCTATTTTTTTCCTGCTCCTCTAAGGTACTTGTTAAGCTCATGACATAGGTTTCTTTTTGCAGGACATGATAGAGGTGCGAAGATGTATAGAGCGCAAAGAGCAGGATGAAGAGGACCCCTAGCAAAAGGAGGAGTTACTATGGGTGTATAAGTTGGAAGAGTCAAGAAAACAGTGTGTAATCTGAGTGTGTGAAGAGGTCTGCCATTGTGCAACAGACTGGGCATTAGAGCTAGGAGATGCTTGCTATTGAGAGGTTGATAAGGTAGTTGGGAGTCTCGAATTTCCTTGAAAAAGAAAAATGTATTGTTTTGAAATAATAAAAATATTGCAGACATTTCTTGAACTTGTGGATATTCTCATGGTGCTTGTAATACCTGATTTTGTATCGACCTGCTTCCATATTAGTACTTAAATGTTTTAAGTAGCCTGGTGGTTGAAATATGACAGTTAACTATAACTAGTCTAAAGGGCACTAGCACTGTGCAACAAATTTTAGGATAGCATGGCAGTAGTGTAGAAAAAGCATGGTAGTAGTGTAGAATTAGTGCAAGATAAATTATCGCCAGTGTGGTGGTTGGTTGCACTAGAATATGAATAGCCACCAGCATGGTGGTTAGCTTCTATTATTACAAGATCAATGGATTTGTTATGGGAAACCAGTAGAGTGGTTGTTGGGATATACTAAAAGCAAGCATGGGATGAAATTTGATGGTTAACAAAACATTAAATAGTCTAAATGGCACTGTTTTAGTATAGCACTGTGCAACAAATTTTAGGATAGCATGGCAATAGTGAAGGGATAGCATGGTAGTAGTGTAGGATAAGCTATCACCAGTAGCAGGGTGGTTGGTTTGCACTAGGATATGAACAGCCACCATTGTGGTGGTTTGCTTCTATTATTACAAGATGAATGGATTTGTAGGATGTGTGGACTCGTTATGGGAGACCAAACGATAGTTGTTGGGATATAATAAAAACAAGCATGGGTTTTACCGTTTGGGATTTACAAAAACAATTTAATAAAATCAACATGATGGCTATTTGGGATATACTAAAAAGAAGCAGTCTCAATACAAATTCCATTTTGTAGGAAAAGTGGACATATTGTTTCCCTACAATGAGACTATATACATTTTTTTAGTACTATCTCAGTCATCCTTATCCACCGCTCCAAGACACCCAAATATGTGCTCATGTGTGTCCAAATCCAATTTGATGACACTCTTTCCCTTCTTTCGTTGTGGCATAGCTTGCATCTTGAACTTAATAACTCTTACTAGATGAGAGTACACACATGTTTGTGGACTCTTATGTAGTAGTTTGTAATTGCGGCCTCTCTTGGATGTTTTTTTGTACTAATTATCCTTAAAATTTTCCTCAACCTTGTACTTACGTTTTGTGCACTACAGTAAAAAGTATGAGTCATCTTCCTCATTCTCCCTAGAATCTGCAACAATTGCAAAGTTATCCCCCTCTTCTAGACAGTCAATGAGGTCATCAAAACTCTCTCCAAACTGTGGCGAGTCGTTTGTCTCTCCATTTTTTGTCACTCAATCTGAATGTAGAGGGAAAACTTGAACTCACTCCCACGTCTTCGTAGTTGCAATGTTCTCACAATCATCATGATCCCCTATGATGCACGCAATACACAAACAAGAAAGTTTTCTCATTTCAATCAATTGGCTATTTGAAAAGCCCCATATGCTATGCAGACCATGAACTCCTTTAATTTTCTTGCAATCATGCCAACTTCTCCTTTGCACTTCATCCACTTTCACTTCATGGAACACTCTGCATACTATAGTATTCTTAAGGGTTTGTTTACTGTATGTTGAATGTGTGCCTATGGAGAGGTTGGCTATAAGCCAGGTTACAACATCATGGGCATCATTGAGTTTTTCTTGAGGGCATGCTAATTGGTGTTTAACCAGAGCTTGCTTAATAATAGCTCCACATCCATCATGTTCACCCTTGCTATGGCTAGACCCAAAGAAATTCCACATCATGTCTAGACCGATCAGGGATTTGAACCTTGACACGAAGTAAAATCCACGTGCTGATTTAAATTGAGAGGTAGCCATTTCTGACCACACCCATTGTTGTTTAATATTTTCTACATGGAGATTTTGCCTTCTTCAGCCATTCCCAATGGAGTAGAAAAGAATGTTGCACAAATAGGGTGTCATGTTCCCTATCATCTAAAATGTAGAAAAGGTAAGTGCGTTGACTCTGTGAGTCAGCAAGCAAATTGGCATCAGGCATGGAAGAATCAAGCAAATGACTATATGTGATGCACAAGAATTGTTATGTGCTTGTTGCACCAGTGACCACTTTGTCTCATCTTGTTCTTGAAAAGAATGATTTTTTGCAAAATCTATAATAGATACAATAGTGTCATGGGGAAAATTGGCAGCCAACTGGCCCTGAAATTGTAAAGCACATATTTTGGGATGGATTGAACCACATGACCTACAAGCTCCCTTGGCTCGATGCTCTTATATGATAGTAGCCATCTCTTTTTATCGAATCCTTCAACATTGACATTTTCAAATCTCCTCCATTTTAGAGCAACCTGGTTGTCTTCCCTCATTTCCTTTAGATAGACATTCAATGTCATCTTCTTTAGCTTCAAAGTGCAATGCTTGCATGTGCTGTGAATGCATTCAATCCTCTGCCACTCATAGTCTCCCTTTGGATAAACCACTAGCTCCCACAGAGACCTTAGGCTACAAAACCTGCCCTCCCTTGCAACAGATGATGAGGATGTAGGTGGCCTACAGACTGTGCATTCATTGGCGAGGCATGGGCCTTGATACCCATGGAGAAATGATCCAACACAATCAGATATCAAGTCATTCATAGCTTGTCAGGCCAGGTCAAAGTCTATGTGTGTTTTGCAATAACAAACATTCCTATCTTTGAGTTTCCTGACATTCCAGGGATTACAATGCTCAAAGCTCCTCTGACCAATTGTCTAGATTCTAATCTACAAACTTAAGATATAACTCCATTTGCTGACCCAACATGCGGAAACAATAGAACAATGAGTACTAAGAGAATACAAAACATAGTCTAATTAAAGTATATAATGAAGCAAAATAATTTTTAACCACCATGTTGGTTTAGGACAATCACAATTTCAATCACCGGGTTGGTTTAGGATAGTCAACCACCGGGATGGTTTAGGACACGTTTAGGACAATTACAATTACAACCAGTAGGATGGTTTAGGACACTGTCACAGTTTCAACCATCGAGATGGTTTAGCCTGATAGTCTCAATTTCACATATTAGACGATAACAAGTATATTGCTTTTCATTTCTAAATTTCACCATTAGAAAATAACAATTTATTGCTTTTCATTTCTAAATTCCACAATTTAATAGTGGAGTGGTATATGACCTGAATAGCAAGAAATTAAATTTAATGAATTTAAGTACTAAGAAACACAATAATTTCAACCACTGGGTTGGACAACAACTAATGTCTATTCAACCATGCTGGTTTAGGACAATCACATAACTGGCAATCAAGCTGAACCAGCCTATAGTTGCATGACGTTCCAACCATCGAGTTGGTTTAGGACAATCACATTTAGTCCAAGCCTAGTTTAAGAAATGAAACAAGTAAACTATCCCAAAGTGCAATCACAAACAACCACTGGGCTAGTTTAGGCACCAATGACCTGCGTTGTATCTAGCATGTGTATGATGTGCTCCTCAAACACCTTGCATCCCTTCTGCTTCTTACAGATGTCCTTTCTATTTGGAGAAACTCTCATATTTTCATGCCAAAATGTGGTCACTGTAGCAATGACTTCCACACTTACGCTGTCTCTCATTTTCTTGCGTTCTGTTGAAGCCCATAGACTTTTTGGATTAGGATGATTGTGCATTGATTCTACTCTACATTCAACCATTGGAGCCACATTGGTCCTTTCGGGTCGTTGGAGCTATTTCAGCTCTATTTTGGTGATAAACCAAGGAAATTGTAGTCCTTATTTACTAGTATTTTACTCCTTTTTGCAATAAATATAAATGAGGGAAAAAGTACAATTCATTGAGTGAAATTTGAGAAAAAGAGATTACAATGTACATTTACGTCCAATAACAGGTTATATAAAAATTAACAACTTATACCGAGAAAAATTTGAATGGAGGATCTTACATTTATTAAAACTCAGAATTGTTGAGAGTCTTAAAGGCCAAAAGATTACAGCTAGCGACCATAACCATTCACATATAAAGTTAACAACAATGCATACTGAGAGCCTCAAATTGAATAAAAAGAGATTACATAAATGTAATAAAAACTCAGCAACTACAGAGAGGCTTATAGACCAAAACATTACATCCAGTGAGCCAAAAGATCATTGAGAGCCTTAGAGGCCAAAAGATTACATCCAGCCATTATTGAGTGGTTATGAGACTCATTTGAGCAAGAGGGAATTCGTACAATTCAGTATTTCTACTAGTCTAGCTTGTTGCATTAAAAGTTTTAGGGGAGACAAAGGAGGAGACGATGGAGAGGCTAAAGACCATGCACATTGCTAGGACTGAGATTATGCCCCCCCCCAACAAGTCATGATTACTTTGCTTTGAAAACACTGGGGCCTTTGTCGACGTTTAGGGGGAAACCATACAACACAACCATAAAGAGGCTAGAGGTGAGCATGTCATCTAAGGTGGTGACATGTAGATATGGGGGGAATCAACTATGGGAACGAAGGTTCTCCACTAGTGCCAACATTTCTACTTCAAGTGAGTGCAATGCAATCACCTTATACGAGAAGGTAGATAATATTGGGATCACAGAGCATCAAGGGGGGGTGGTAGTAGGCATGGTGAAGATGAGTGGTTGAGAAGCAAGTGAGCATGAGAGCAGATGAGTGACGAGAGTTGGAGGGAGCATGGAGCAAAATAGAGCAGGGGTGGAAAAGAGATGGAGGAGGGGTGTGGAGAAAATTAACAGAGCATGTGGAGCAATGTAGCAGGGAAGGGGCAGATGAAAGCAACCTATTACAATTCCAAATGCCACTGATCTTATATATTATAAAGTTCGAGCCACCGTGGTGGTTGGAGCCCGAAATTCCATCCATATTAATTGCAGGCCACCGTGGTGGAATCTTAGGCATTGCCCCAGATGGGCTGATAATCATGAAGCATACACCATGTGGTGGGTGAATATGCCACTCTGATGGCTGTTAACATTACTAGCCCAGTGGAACCTTAGCCATGATAGACATGGTTGATGAGAGCCACCACCACCAGGTAGTAATTCTCACAAAAGTAAATCATGAAGCCTAATCACCTCTAATCACTCATTACCATGCACTCTAGTACTCTACTGAGCATGTGACTCAGGGGGTTTGACTCCCTAAATTTTATTATACCACGTGCATTCAAAAGGAGGGTTAATTTAATTCTACTTTCGAAAAAAATTTAACAGATTTACAAAAAACAAGAGGGGGTTGTTTATTCAACTTCAAAACAAAATCCATTAGTTTATAAGTAAATAGGGGTAGTTTTATTGGGGGGAAAATTGGAGTTGAAGGTCTTTTTAATACTCCTTAAACCTCGGGGAGGTCACTCATCATATGTAACCCTATCACGTGAGTTCAACATAAGGATATTTTTTATTTCTAAAATTTATATAAATAAATATACATAAGGGACTATTTAAAATAGTTTTGGAAAAAATTTACAGATTTGTATAGAAAAGGGGTACATTTTGTTAATGAAAAATTTTACAGATAAGGGATTTTAAATATAGGCCTTGAATGCACGTGATATAGAGGGTTTATACATAGTGACCCCCCTGAGCCTTAAACGCACGTGACACCTAGTATTTCTTAGTGAAGCACCCCCTGAGGCATGCGAGCCCAGTGACTAGTAATTTTTACTGCACTCATAGTGATCATGCATGCTTAAGCCTAGTGGTGGGTGAGCAGGCCACTACAGGGCTAGTAATTTTAACTGCATGCCAGCATAGTGGAATCATAGCCATGACAGATGTGATAGATGAGAGCCACTACCATCGAGCAGTAATTCCCACAAAAGTAAAACATGAAGCCTAATCAGTTCTAATCACTCATTACCATGCACTCTAGTACTCTAGTGAGCATGCAACCCCGGTGACTAGTAATTTTTACAGCACTCATAGTGATCATGCATGATTAAGCCTGGTGATGGGTGAGCACACCACAGGGTGGATGATAATTTTAATTGCTAGCCCAATGGAATCATAGCCATGAAAGACATGGCTACCGGGCTAGTTTAGGACACGTTCACGACAGTGAACCATCGGGCTAGTATAGGACACATTTAGGACAGTCATAATTTCCCACACCGAGATGGTTTAGAACACTATCACAATTTCAACCACCGAGTTGGTTTAGCTTAACGGTCTCAACTTCATATATTAGACAATAACAACTATATTGCTTTTCATTTTTTAATTTCACAATTAGAAAATAATAATATATTTCTTTTCATTTCTGAATTTCACAATAACAATTTATGTAAGTAATAACTACTTGCTATTTGTCATGATCCGTAAGACTTGAACTAGCATCAGGCTGGTTAAGGAAATCACATTAAGTCAAAGCCATTTCGGTCTAGAAATAGTGGTGTATGACCCAAATAGTAGGAAATTAAATTTAATGCATTTAAGTACTAAGAGACATAATAATTTCAACAATCGGGCTGGTCAATAACTAATTTACGTTCAACCATGCTCATTTAGGACAATCACATAACTGGTGATTAAGCTGAATCAGCCATGGTTGCATGAAGTTCCAACCACCGGGATGGTTTAGTAAAGTAACAATATATGGCTACTCTATTGCGAAATATATTGCTGCTAATTTTTGCTCAACCATGCCATCGAGCTGGACAATAACTAATGTCTGTTCAAGAATGCTGGTTCAAGACAATCACATAACTTGCGATTGAGCTGAACCAGCCTATGATTGAATGATGTTCTAGCCATTGTTCTAGTTTAGGACAATCACATTTAGTCCAAGCCTGGTTTAGGAAATGAAACAAGTGAACTATCCTAAAGCTCAATCGCAAACAACCACTAGGCATCTGCACTAACCTACGTTGTATGTAGAATGTGTATGATGTGCTCCTCAAACAACTTATGTCCCATCTGCCTTTTACAAATGTCCTTTTATTTAGAGAAACTCATGTATTTTGCGGCCAAAACATCATCACTATAGCAATGACTTCTACATTTAGGCTGTGTCTCCTTTTCTTATATTCTGTTGAAGCCCACAGACTTCTTAGATTAGGATGATTGTGCATTTCTTCCACTCTATGTTCAACCACCAAAGCCACATTGGTCCTTCTAATTGACAACATCTTCGAGATTGTGCATCCAAGCCATTTCTCCTTTGTTTGAGGGGACACCAACATAGCTAATCACTACAAGGCACAGGCCCTTTTCTGATGAAAATACCAAACTTTTTTACACTAAAAAGTTTTTTTAAATAGGTGCAAAGGTCGGTATTTATGTCGCTATTAGCATTGGAAAAGAACGATTGCTATATTAGTGTCGCTATATAGCGACATTGGTAAACGTCGCTATATAGCGACACTGGTAAATGTCGCTATATAGTGATGATTAACAGAAGCTTTAAAAAAACATTAGTGGGGCTAAACAGGGCCACAGCAAGCCCTATTTCGCCCCACCAATTTTTTCTTTTAGTAATTACAAAAGAATGTTTTTGGTTATAAAATTTTCCTTGTGAAAGGGTGATACAAAATCGCTTAAACGAGCCAAGCGACAGAAGCATATACCTGTCGAAGATATACAACATTGTTTGTTACAAAATTACCCTTTCGAAAAGGGTTATACAAAATCACTCAAACGAGCCGACATACAAAAGCATATACATGGCAAAGTATATGCAAACTACTACTAATACTACTACTACTACTCATCCGAATCATCGTCCTCATCCTTGTCTGTTAGATATCAATGCTCCACTCTCGTGTAACTATGCGGGAACCAGCTAACTCTACTTGTAAGCCCCCCATATGAGGAGAAGGCATTTGAGTAGCTCGGTTATCTGATAGGTCCTGGTTTGGACACCAGATGGGGGCCATGTGTGGCGTGATGGCTGGACGGAGTTGGCACACTGCCAACTAGGCTACATGCAAGTGCGGGAAGGCATCCCATGACTGACCGTATTGAGGCTAGATGGAGCTTTTGTCAGGGCAGCCCACTCTAGGGTTGTGGGGCCCGTTTGGAGTCCCAGATGATCCCAGATGGCTGTGGGCCAAATTGTTCTATCGTGTGGTTGGTGGCCTATTTTGAGACCAACCCCTAGTCGACTATTTTGGGCAGACTAGGTCGGTCACCCAATTGAGCCCAACTGACTACGACTGGTGGCTATATAAGAGCAAGCTCGTGAAGCCCATTTCAATCACTAGCTACAACAACCCTAATTCCTTAGCATCTAGCCTCCATCCTCTACTGTTTTTGGCATGCCATCGAAGCTTCTCTCATAGGAGCACATAGCTGGGAGGCAGCACCATCTATTGTATCAGTTCTACAGTAATCAAATTTTTGATTCTCCATACTATTTGTTTTCTCTCTTGTGTACGAGATCCTATTATCTGTTGAGCACAGACGTATTATTTTCTTACATGGTATCAGAGCCTAGACTCTAGCAAGAAGATTTGGTAGTGTGTTTTTGTTTGCGAGCAGATTGTGAGAGATGGCCCAGCCTGCAAGACTGCGAATCCCACTGTTCGGCGAAAGTAGAAAGTTGGACAACTCTAACTATCGAATCTGGAAGTTCAAGATGAAGACCATCCTAAGCACATATGAGCTTTGCGACATTGCTATTGGGGTGGACGTGAGGCCGGTTGCGAGACCGGACCCAGCCAATGCAGGACAATAGATAGTACCAACTGCAGATGAGATTCCCGTGTAGACAAGAAGAAATGCAGATGCACTGTGTTCTATTGTCTGCAATGTAAGTGATTCCGTCATGGCGTTAATTCAACATGTCACCACAGCGGAGGAGGCATGGACGGTCTTGAAAAATCAGTATGAGACCACGAATCAGATGCGGATTTAAAATCTAGAGACTCAACTCACGAATGAGAAATTGTCTGAGTCTGAAGCAGTAGAGAAGTTCATCACCACGATGAAGAATCTGCGCGATCAGATGACTACGATTGGCATCACCATCACTCGCGAAAATCTAGCACGAAGGTGTATACAGATTCTCCCACCAAAGTATGATGGTCTTGTTACGGCGTTGAATACGCAAAACAAAAATTCGCCCCTCAACTTTGAGGATTTCAGCATGATGCTTCTGGAGGAGGAGATGCATCAAAAGAGGAGGACTAGAGAAAATTCGGCTTTCTATGCTAGATCAAAGAAAGGTAAGGGTAAGGACTCTGTTAACCCATCTTCTTCTTATGATAAAAAGAGAACGAAGAAGATCAAGTGCTTCTATTGCAACAAGGCAGGGCACAAGCAGAATGAGTGCCGAAAGAAGATTGCAGATGAGAAGAACGGAGTAATGAAAGAGTCCAGCAACAGCACGCAAGCAGCACTAGTAGAGCTGTTTGTAGCAATTGAGGAGATTTGCACGAAGGTAGTTCATGTACCTACGCATGAACCTTGGATCATTGACAATGGCGCATTGTGCCACATGACTAGTTAGAAGGATTGGTATACCTCTCTATAGCTAGTAGGGAATGACATCCTGGTAGCAGTCAGCAATGATGCAAAATATCCAGCAACAGAAGGCATTTGAGCAGCTCAGTTATCCGATAGGTCCTGGTTTGGACACCAGATGGGGGCCATGTGTGGCCTGATGGCTGGACGAAGTTGGCACACTGCCAACTAGGCTACATGCAAGTGTGGGAAGGCATCCCATGATTGACCGCATTGAGGGTGGATGGAGCTTTTCCTGAGGCAGCCCACTCTAGGGTTGCAAGGCCCGTTTGGAGTCCCAGATGATCCCGGATGGCTGTGAGCCAAACAGGGATCGTAGGTTAGTTGCTCTATTTTGTGCACCGGTTCTATTGTATGTTCGGTGGCCTTTTCGAGACCAACCTCCAGTTGACCGTTTTGGGCGAACTGGGTCGGTCACCCCATTGAGCCCAATTGACTATGACTGGTGGCTATATAAGAGCAAGCCGTGAAGCCCATTTCATCACTGGCTATAGAAACCCTGAAACCTTAGCATCTAGCCTCCGTCCTCTACTATTTCTGGCATGCCATCGAAGCTTCTCTCACAGGAGTGCACGTCTGGGAGGCAGCGCCATCTATTGTATTAGTTCTATAGTAATCAAATTTTTTATTCTCCATACTATCTGTTTTCTCTCTTGCGTACGAGATCCTGTTATCTATTGAGTATAGACGTTGTATTATTTTCTTACATTGTCCTCATCCTCATCGCGCTGGCCTAATCCTTAGCCCTTGTGAGCTACGCCTAATCCCTGGCCCTCATCGAAGCTGTGTAAGCCTAATCCCTCATCATCACTGCTCACCTCCACTGATGGGACATTCGATCTTTGATTCTAAGAGTGAAACCATATTAGATTGGAACTTAAAGAATAAAACAGTTTGAAAAGTGAGATTACAAGTAGGAGTAGACTTATACCGTGCAAGCAGCCACCTCAGCCCAATCAACTATCGCTCCCAGCGCCTCTTGCTCAATAAACCATGGCTTTGTTCCTACGTAAAACACTTGTCTCATCTCTGTGTCTATAGGACGATGACCCATCGTAGCTTGTTGTGGGCCCAATTTACAAGAGTTAGATAAAGTGCATGCAATATGTAGTAAAACAAATAGAATAATACATTAAATGAGAAGAAGTAGACTTACCACAGTTGCCTCGAATGCCAACCATCGCTTGCACCAAAGTACGAAGTACCTATGGAGTCCACTCATCTGCTTGCAACCCTCCTCTTACCCACCCAATTTTGGATGGTCCCTATACTGCTTCTTGAAAACTTCCAGTTGGCTTTGACTGCCCAACTGGGTTTATCCTTCCTCTTTGTGATAGAAGTATGCAAGGTTGACCTATAATGCTTCAAGAGGACCCCCATGCGCTCTTTCATGTAATCCAAATTAAACTCCCAATTTGGAGGGTTAGGACATTTTCTTTTCAATTCATCGATGATTGCCTGCTTCTTTCCCTCATCTTGGTACTGCCAGTCAGTAACTATGTTGCTCTTGAAGTGGTGGCTCATCAACCACCTCATGGTGGCCATCACTGTTGAGCCCTTTTTATTTTCTATTATCTCTCTAGCAACCGTGATTTCATGGGACAGGTCCTCGACCGGGTAAGGAAGACTCATGGTAGTGGCAGAGTCAGAGTGAGTGGTGTTACTACGAGTGCTTATGGAGTGAGGAGTAGCAATGGGAGTAGGAGAGGGCAAGGGACCTAACTGGTACTGGGTCTCAGGACCAAGTGGAGACCTATAGGGATGTGAGGGTGCTGACTCGTCTACATCTCCTGAGTTAGCACAACATAAGCGACCCTTCCTACTCTTCCTTCCCTTACGATGGGCATGCCCAAGTGAAGTCCCCTCAGTAGAAGGGGCTAGAGGGACGGCTGGATAGTAGGTCAAGCCGTCGGTGTAGGAGAGGGATTTGTTGAGGTCCTCTGGGATAGCACAGAGAAGAATCTCGCTACCTCCCCATTGGTCATCTGTGCGACAAACTTGTTGGGACTCCCGACAAAGCCATGGGTTGCTAGCAAAGGAGTTCCCCGAGGGGTAGTCACAGTGCTACATCCGAGAGGAGTGAGGCTAGGGGTAGTCACAAGGGTACGCCCATGAGGTGTTGCTTGAGTGGAATCAAAGTCCTCTGGAGAGTAGAGATCATGATGTCTCCTCCTACAAGGGTTTTCGTACTCGTTGGATGTGTGACGTGATCCCATGTCTAATTTGGGGGGATTGGACAAATGTAGACACAAACACGAAAACAAAAAACAAAAAACAAGAGCAGGTAAGAAGTAGAAAGACAATTAATTACTTGAGACAATTATGAAATTCAAACTCAAGAAATTATGGGCAGGAAATTAATCACTTGTCAAAATGACATCAATGCATAAAGGATAAATATGAAAGGACAATTATTTACTTAAGACAATTATGAAAAGCCAATTTTGAAAAGACAAGTATTTATGAAAGACAAGTGGAATCCAATAAGATTTTCATATATATATATAAAATAGAGAACAAAAGTATGTCTCCAAAATTATTTATATAAAAACTAGATGTCTCCAAAAGAGACATTCTCCAAAAATGCCAAAATGGTAGAGGAGGTCTACTGCTCTAGATTATTGTCTGAGGTACTTTCCTCCTGCACACTGCTAGGTGGGTTATTGGGGACCTCATCCTCCACCTCTTCTAATATGTGGTCATGCTCTTCAGCAATTATATACTCACAATCCACGAATGCCTCCACACAATCCATAATGTCCTTGACACAATCATATTTGAGGCTCCACCAATCGTGGCGGTCTCTCCATAACCTATAGAGATCCCATAGGTTGTGTCGTGCGTTCCTCAGTCACCCTTGCTCCACTACCCTTTGGCTTGGACCCCACATAGAAGCACACACACCCATGTTGTACTTCACCCAATCACTCTCTTGCACAATCTTCTCTTTTACATGAGCTAGCGTAGAGAAGCTATGTCTATAATCCTTGCAACGTGGGAAACTGGGTTAGGGTTTGGGGAGGACACTCGAAGGAGAAGCATAAGAGAAGGAAAAGAGAAGGAGAAGATTAAGAGAAGGAGAGGGGAAAAGAAGAGAAAGAAGAGGGGAAAAGAGATTGAAAGAGGGAAAAGAACCAAATATGCATAAGAGAAACAAGAGAGAAAGCATATGCATAAGAAAAAAAGAGAGAAAGCATATGCTCATGCTTATGCATAAGCATATGAGCATATGCTCATGCATAAGCATAAGCATAAGCATAGGCATATGCTTATGAAAAGAAGAGAAAAAGAGAGGGAAAAAGAAAAGAAGAAAAGGAGAAGGAGACATATGCTCATGCATAAGCATAAGTATAAGAGAAGAAAAAACATATGCATAAGAGAAAAAGAGAGAAAGCATATGTTTGAAAGAAGGAAAAAGAGATTGAAAGAGGGGAAAAAGTATTGCAAGAGAGGAAAAGAGATTAAAAGAGGGGAAAAAGAAGCGGGGAAAAGAAGAGAAGGAAGAGGGGAAAAGAGATTTGAAGAGGGGAAAAAGAAGAGGGGAAATGAGCATAAGCATAAGAGAAGGAAGAGGGGAAAAGAGAAGCATAAGAGGGAAGAAAGAAGAGGGAAAAAGAAGAGAAGGAACAGGGGAAAAGAGATCAAAAGAGGGGAAAAAGAAGAGAGGAAAAGAGCATAAGTATAAGAGAAGGAAGAGGGAAAAAGAGCATAAGCATAAGAGAAAAAGAAAGAAAGCATATGCTTATGCTTATGCATGAGCATATGAGCATAAGAGAAAAAGAGAGAAAGCATATGCTTGTGCTTGTGCATGAGCATATGAGCATATGCTCATGCATAAGCATAAGCATAAGCATAAGCATAGGCATAGGCACATGCTTATAAAAAGAAGAGAAAAAGAGAGGGAAAAGAAGAGAAGGAAAGGAGAAGGAGAAGGAGAAGGAGAAGGAGACATATGCTCATGCATAAGCGTAAGCATAAGAGAAGAAAAAACATATGCATAAGAGATTCAAAGAGGGAAAAAAGAAGAGGGGAAAAGAGCAGAAGCATAAGAGAAGGAAAAACATATGCATAAGAGAAAAAGAGAGAAAGCATATGATTGAAAGAGGGGAACAGAGATTGAAAGAGGGGAAAAATAAGAGAGGAAAAGAGAATAAACATAATAGAAGGAATAGGGAAAAAGAGCATAAGCATAAGAGAAAAAGAAAGAAAGCATATGCTTATGCATGGGCATATATGAGCATAAGAGAAAAAGAGAGAAAGCATAAGCTTGTGCTTATGCATGAGCATATGAGCGTATGCTCATGCATAAGCATAAGCATAGGCAAACACAAATGCTTATGAAAAGAGGAAAAAAAGAGAGGAAAAAAGAGAGTGGAAAATAAGACAAGGAAGAGGGAAAAAGAGATTGAAAGAGGGGAAAAAGAAGAGGGGAAAAGAGCATAAGCATAAGAGAAGGAAAAGCATATGCATAAGAGAGAAAGAAAGGAAGCATATGCTTATGCTTATGCATGAGCATATGAGGGAAAAAGGGGGAGAAAGAGGGAGAAAAAGAGGAAAAGAGGGAAAGAAGAGGAAATAAGAGAAGAGTAGGAAAGAGAGGGCTCCTACGCCCATCACTACAGTAGCTAGTGCTTAAGGCGTTAGCTACAGGCCAATGCAATAACGGAAATAACAAAAGGGAAAAGGAGGAAGCACTTTCTTACCTGGAAAAGTCCCGAACCATGTTTCGTGAATTGGCCCTACAAAAAAGAGGAAACATTCCATTTTTTCAAATAATTAGTTAGAGGAAGGAGGAGTTTGGAGAAGCAACTTTTAAAAGGGATTGGATTAGTTTGGAGAAGCCTACAAACAAGGAGAAAGCATAAGCTTACAAACAAGGAGAAAGAGGAGGAAGAGAAATACCAAAAAAAGAGGAGGTGAGTCTTCTTTCTTTCACCAAATCTCGTTTTTCGTCCATCTTTGAAAATCAAGCATGAAAATTAGCACATAGGCTTAGCAATACAAGGAGAAACATGCTTCAACACTCACAAAATGAAATCTCACAAAAAATGAACCTACATTGCTTAAAGAGACACACCTTCTTGAAAAACTTCCTTTCACACAAGCAGAGAGGGAGAAGGGTGGAGAGAGAGCACAAGTATTGGGAGAGGGAGTACTAGGTAGGGGTGAGGAGTGGGGAATAGAGAGGAGGAAAGCAAGGTCATTGAGTATAAGGTGGGAGGAGAGATTTTTGCTTTTCCTACAATAGAGATGTGAAAGACGGTGTCATGCGGGGATTCGAGTTTTAGCCCCCACTGTCGCTATATAGCGATGTTGGTCAGTCACTATCTAGTAACATTTATATCCTAAAAGCATCGCTATATAGTGATGGAACAAGACAAAGCATCGCTATATAGCAACGGTTTAGGACACTTTCTGTTAGAAGAGAGGAAAGGAGCTCATGGGTGGCTATTTTTTGGATCTTAATAGATTTCCTTGCAGCTCATGTTGTAATTTTGAAAGTGTGCAAATGAAAGGGACGAGTGGAAGCAGGTTAGATGATGCGCCAACACCCGGGAGTACAAAGTGGCTTACAGAGAGGTTGTATTATCATTGCACTCATTGCAAGCGAGAAGTATGACATCAACATCGTATTGTCATGCGCCACTTGCGGATGTATAGAGAGGAGCCTGAACTAGTACCCACCGTTGGTGTTACACGTGGTGTGGATCATGCTCGATACCTTTTGTTAAACCATCTCGCGCGTGGAGGTTAGCTTGATCCCGCACCACCTATTTGAAGGCAAGTGACTGGATTCAAGCTTGGAGGGCAAATGGAGAGGAACCTCCTCGTGGTATGAAGAGGTTCAAGTCAATCTTTCATGAGCTTCCTTATTGGGCTCAGTTACAAATCAATCATCTCTTGGATCCCATGCATATCTTAAAGAATGTGAGGGCTACTATTTGGGCGCACTCAGTTGGTTCCAAAGTTTTAAGAGGAGTGCGAGAAGACTTGTGTGCTATGAATAGGATGTCTCGTTTGTGGCCCCAAGTTTGTGCTTCGAGAAAATTTGTCCTGCCGAAAGCAACATGGATCCTCTCCATGAGAGAGGAGGTAGTGGTCAAGGCAGACATTGCCTCTTTTCAGACACCCACAGGGTACATGCATTGCTTGAAAGGAGTATTTTCAAAGGACAATAAGCTTAGTGGGCTCAAGTCCCATGATTGGCACAAGGTATTACAGGGATTCAAAGTTGTAGGATTAGTGTACCAATAATCATGTTGTGTTAGCGTAATTATGATTATGTTATATTATTGACATGACTTCTTTGTTGCTTTGATAGCTCATCCTCCCAATTACAGTAAAAGGATGCTTACAAGAAGATGTTAGAAATGCTATATTCAAGATCAATGGTATTGTGAGGTATACTTACTATCAAATTGCATTGATCGCATTTTCTTCAATTTAAGCTGAATAATCTGTAGACTGATTATGAATATATCTTACATGGGCATATGAAATAGGTGGATATCTCAAAAAGAGATCTCTATATCGAGCATCGAGAAGGCTAGGGTGGATTCCATCGAAGCCCTATGCTTGCTTGAGAAGCACTTTCCCTCGAGCATTATGATAATTCAAGTGCACTTGCTTGTGCACATAGTTGATGAGGTGGCCATTGCAGGTACCGTTCATAGTCGGTGCAGGATGCATGCTTCACATGCAACATAACACTTGTAATGCTTTAACAGTCTCGTTCCAAATCCTTATGCCATATTTTTTTGCTCTCATGTTTAAGTTTGGAATGTGTACTACAACTTGAAGACAAAGTTTGTCGAATTCTGTTGAGCAATGCGTAAGTTATGGGTCATGCAAGATACCTATACACAGAAAAGTCCATGAACCTTACCAAAAATGGTTACACCCAAGTAAATAATGACCCAGGGAAATCCAACAAAGAAAGTGGTTTTTCCTTGTAATAGTCTATTCACATGGGAGGGGGCGGTTTGTAAACGAGTTGGACTTCAAATTTTGATTTGGGTTCACCCATTGTGGTTTTAGAGGGAAAACCTAGTTATTGCTCAAGCTCTTGCTCTAGAGTAGGGGCTAATAGAAAAACGTGCTTGCTAGTCAGCTTTGACAAGGATAGGGTCCATCCCTCCTACGTGAATAGTCTCTAAGTCATAGCCCAACACTACTAGATTCTTGCACAAGCGGCCTTTCCATGTGGTCATGGACCCACATAATTTCCATGATATCACTAGTCCTTAATCAAGTCAAAGCAAAAGATTTTGAGTAGGAATCGAGAACATACTACCTGAGGTGGTGCCAAAGTGCCTACCCGGCTACACTTTCCCATATCTACTAACAATTTTAGAGCGCTTCCCCACATTGTTGCCATGATTGAAGTCGTAGCTACACTGTACCTAGCTAGGCATTTGCAAAAATACAGCTACCTTCTTCAAACATTGTATTTAATGAGGCTGAACCTAGGTTTTAAAGTCTCACACACCCCATCCCATGGCTATTAAATTATTTAGAATCCTGAGATTTTAGGATGCTGAGCTGGAGTTGCAATACCATCCCTTAATACTTATAGAGCCCTCCTAGTGGTGTGGGGTGAGCTCCACTAGCATGCCCCCTTAGCCACTCTTATGATCGCCACCCACACGGTCTGGCATTAAAACAACCTAGTGAGCCATTAATCCGAAAGCAAGAACTAGTTGCTAAGGCTCTGTGCACACAACATCAAAAATTTGCAACTGGTGTGGCCCTGAAGCTTGGACTAAACTCTTGCGTGAAAAAACGCTACAGCATTTACTACTTTGCAGTACCTGCAGAGGAGCTTCGTTGGCCATCTGATGACCTACCACTGAGTGAGCTTTGTCTTCGTTGCAGAGTTCTGAGTGTCCATTTCTTCTAGGTTGGGCAGATGGTGGAAAGACATTCAAAGGTATGGAGCCTAGCCTAAGGTCAAAGCTAGATGGCAAGCTTGTATTGAATAAAGGAGAAATCACACATTGGTGCTGACATCTGTACCGTCCACAAATGAGGTGCGAATTTGAGTGCCGGTGGCGCTCTAAAGATGCATCGGCATTTGTGCCAATCTTCGAAACCCACCACCCGCTGGGATCGTGTACAGAGAGCCTAAGAGAGCCGGTCCTAGCATGGAAGGTGCTCTTAGAGCCAGTATACACACGTTGATTTGAGCGCGACTGGCGCGCAGATCAGCAATGCAATCAATAAGATTTGCTGCCCTAAAAATGTCAGGCATCGTCTCTACTTCCGCTCTAGAGGAGTGAGCTCAAGAAGTGTTGACTTGTTATTGCGGGTGAAAACTGGTGGCGGAGTGATGCTACAATCCGCAACCTGAAATATGAAGGTGCGAAATAGAGCACCAATGGCGCATAAAGGGGCTATCCATATTAAAGCGTGTGGACAAAAGGATGCGCACCCAACCTCGCTTTTTCTTCAGCGTGTGCACTGAGCCTTAGTTTGTAACCTCAATTGATCCGACCGCGCTCTAACAAGCTCAACTAATTTCTTTGCAAAAAAAAAGCAAGCTCAACTAATTTGCATTCAATAGCAGCTACAATTCTATCCACCGACTTTTACATCGGCAATTTATCGGGCTCATATCTATTGCGAATAGTCGCCAGTACGTTGGGCAGTTACGTACTCAGCGCCCGGCTCGAAACACTGTAAGGCCAGGGGCCTGTGGCATTGCAGATATTCGTAGTCGTCGTCGTGATTTGTAATTTACGCTACAGCCTGTTGGGCGGTGAGTACCAAGGCTGCGGGGCGCGCCTACGCTTGCTCAGACCGCCGTACGACTTGAAGAACATGACTTTGTTCTCTACTTTTCGTTTAAATCTACTGCAGTCCCAGCGACAGCTTCGTATTGAATAGCGTTTCACTGACAGTATCTGTAACACGTAAACTTATCGCAAGTTGCGACATGGAACTTGTAATTTGTATCAAGCTCTTGACTGTCAAGTAGAGCCTTCAAATTTAAGGGCTACTCTCTATTTGCCCTTCTGGGGAAGGGAAAACCCCCTTTGAAGGGTGTTGCAGCCTTCAAATTTAAGGGCCGGTCGCGATTCTCAGTCACTCCCTACAGGCTACCAGCTAGGCACTTATCCAATATTCATGACCCATTCTCATCATTGTCATCAATCATGCTGCCGTTGGCCTTTTTGCCTCTCAATTGTCATTGCGATGTTTCCTTGTCAATTACCAACGTGAACTTGACACATACTTTTAGCCTCTCAACTACCACCGTCTTGAAACTCTCAAATTGTTGTGCCTAAAATTCACCATGATTTTATTCTGTGTTGTAAGACAAAGCTTAACACTGGAAAACCGCGGGTCATTTTGAATTGTTATATATTATGAGTTGAGCTACGGAACGCAAAAGACAGCTTGTACTTTGCCCACCTCTACTTTACAATATCCAACTGCACTTCATGCATCCAAATTCGAGGCTGAATCTGGATTCTGAACGGACACATGTTCTTCCTTCTCGAGGGGATCGCCATTCACTGACTGGTTATGACTCTGGACTCTGGAGGCTCGCAGCGTAATGGGGAGCCTAGAAGGATGCACTGAACAAGGACGGGTACAACGGAGCAATATATTGCAGTATCCTCGATCTTCGGCCAAGCAGGACGTGCTGGATCAACACCAACCAAGCATTCAGCCAGGAAAGGAAAGGAAGAAGAACGAACATGATCAATTTGCTGAAGTTCAGAGACGGACATATCGAGGAATAAGGCGCAGACGCTGGGGCATGTGGGTGTCCGAGATCAGGGAGCCAAGGAAGAAGACCAGGATATGGTTGGGATCCTTCCCTACACCTGAAATGGCGGCACGAGCATATGATGTTGCTGCATTTACGCTCAAGGGCGAGGCTGCTGTGCTCAACTTTCCGGATTCTAGGATTTCTCCTCTTCAGGACGTCTCACCCAAGGGAATTCAAGCCGCAGCTGCCATAGCTGCTGCAGAATTCAGCCCGACATCCAGTATTGGAAGGTCACCCACACCGACGTTCATAGCTCGAGCTATGGAGATAGGCGATGGACGGGCATTTTCGGAAACAATGGATGTGAGGGGGAAGACAAGGGTTGCATCAAGCTCTAGTTCGTTCTCGGCCTTGAAGGGTAGCTTCAGCGGCTGTAGCTCTACGATGAGGAAAGCACAGAAAAGTTCAACATTTACGCCTCACAGAGGTTCCATCGATCAAATTGACGATCATGGTGAGACCCAAACCGGGGTTACAGAGTCAGACACTAGCGTCTTATCTACGTCGATGACATTCGAGGCCGCAGGAGTCCACGGCATAGACGAGGGATGCATCATTGACCTACCAAACGTTATAGAAAGCATGGCAGATGCAATGTTGCTGACACCTCCTCGGCTGGACGATCCCAGACCTGATGCAGGAGGTGATCCTGAGGAGTCGTGGGATGCAGACCTTTGGCACTTCGGCTGATATTCCTTCTTCCTTGGGCGAGACTGCATTGCCCTAATCGGTTGTAGAACCTCTCCGAGATTTCCTGCACTTCTTGCATTTTACTTCCATTGTTAGTAAAAGTGGGTCACGAAGAAATTGCTGATCGTCTTCGTTCGTCAATAGCGACACTGTTCAGAAGCCCTAATCGGGTTTTTATGTTTCTCCATCGTTTCAGCGCGTCGCCAGGACGTTGGAGTTGAGCAGCTGCTGATTGGATGGATACAATATCTCTTCCATTGGCGTGTGCAAGGGGCTGATCAATCCATGCAATGTTGCTGAGCTGATGAGGCCAACGCAAGTAGGCCTATCGCAAAGCCAGGTGATTGTCTTACTGATGTATACAAAATCTGTTTCCTGAGGTGCATTCTTGAATATTTCGCAAAGACAGGAAGGTCCAATCAACTCCGTCTTCCGTTTCCTCCCCTAGCATCCTTCAAGCTGATAATCCGAGGAAATAGATCAGTGTTATAGGTGGTAAGTGGATAAAGACTCTAGAACATTGTAAGCTTTCAAGCAATTGTCAATTAAACCTTCCAGAATTTAAGAGTAGCTGCAATTGGCCATTACGAGGAATCTTCTCAAATGGGTTAGTGGAAACTCTGTGTCATTCAGTATTGAGGAATCATCCCATGTATGTCTAATACCTGTAAAGTATTTTTACTTCATATATTAACATCAGCTTGGGAATAGGGGCTCCAGTTGTTGTACTCTCATGAGACCCATCGGTTTGCCTCTATCGAAGGCATTCTCTTTTCTCTCTCTCTCTCTCTCTCTCTCTCTCTCTCGATTGTAGCATCTTCTAATTTCAATTGAAGTTCATACTAACATCAGCTCGGAATTGGTCCTTCAATTGGTGTACTATCAGGAGATCGATTGGTTTGCCTTGATCGAAGGCATTTACAATATATTAAGGAGACTAAATGGTTATGACCATCGGAAGAAAGTCGACCCTTCGATCTAATTTGATCAATCTGAGACATTGGATGCAAGTGAGTTACAATCGAAGCATGCCCATCCTTTATTAGCAGCGGCATCGCTTCGGTTCTGATGCCTGATGCATTCAACTTGTTTGAATTGATGGGGGTCGCAGAAACATTAGACAAGCCACCTAGTGGTCCATCCAATAATGCATTCTGTCTGTGGATGGCAATCAATGGAGCAAAAATGCTTCCAAGGCTTAAGGGAATTGTTGCGCGATGTGAGGCAGATTTGTTACGCGCTATATACGGGTGGTGGATGTTCTTCGTGTGCTCGCAGGAAGCTGTTGGGCTTTCCGCGCAACCGTCCCGCCGCTATCTAGGATTCCAATTTACCTTTTCGAACAGGCATTAGTCAGCTGTGACGAGAGTGACGATGGCTGTGACAGAGGAGACATGGATCTAGCAATGGAGTTGGTAATCAGCAATGGCGATGTTAATATACAGAAGCAGATTAACCATATTCCCGTAGCAATGAGACAAGGTTCGACGATGCTCGATGGGTATGTCTTAGTGCCACCTTGAGTCCTTTGGATATCCTTGGAATTTTTTCGAGGTGGGGCATGTGAGAGCACTTATATGGAAAAATGATCCCATGTTAGTTGTTCTATGTAGCCGTGAACCATGTTCGATGGTTGCACATTATGGAAGTCATTGTAGAAGGCTTTTGAGCAAACAAAAACCGAGATTGTCTTCGTTGCTAAGGCCTCATTCATGAGTGTAGACTCTATCTAAGTCTCTATCATACACAAGGAAACTATCTTAATAATGGAGACTTCATCAAAGCCAACTTGCTCTTCAAGGAAGGGCTAGCTAGCTACATACTAGAGGAGAACTAAGATGTGGTAGTCCTCAATATGAATAAGCTATGGGAAAATTTGCATGTGATGTATGCACTGTTCAGCGGAGAGGGGGATCTACTCTGCTTTATGGAAAAGAGTGGTTGGGTTGGATCCTTATATTCTTCATTATTTCCACTCCCCTTTGCCGTATTTTAGAGCCCCCAATACTATATAGAACCTAACAACATAGAGAGATGAAAGGCCATTTCTAAAATAATATGGGTCTAAACCATCCCTAAAAAACTCTATGTCCTCTTAAGTTTAATCTTATATTACACAAGGTACTTGGACCAATGCTTGAGGAGAAAGCATTCGAAAGGGTGATGGAAAGTGGAAGCAAATGTATAGGTCATAGGGAGGACATCTTCAAGCTATTCATTGCCTGCTCAAATCCTAGGAAGGTTTTAAAGTGCATCCAGATGCATTTAGGGAAACCAACCAATCAAAAGGCCTTACTATTGAAATTGTATAGATGCTATGGGTAATACTGACCTTTCATTGGAAGTCTCAACATCAAGCTACTGCTCCACAAAGCCTCTCTAGCAAATTAAAGTTCACTGGCCATTTGTTATACATAAGAGAGTTGTGTCCAATATAAATTCGGATTCAGAATTGCCTTGAGTATCCTTGAAGCTAAGAGCTTAATGGCACTCTATTTGATATCAATAACACTAAGTTCTCCTTCACTTTTAGGCATTGTATAGAAATACCTGTGACGAGAGTGGGAGAGAAGTAAGGAGTCTCACTTGCAGCTTTCTCACATACACAATGAGGGAATATACACAAAGGTGGAGGCTGAAAACAGTTTTTCTCTTCTTAGTTTGAAAGCCAAAAGAACTCTCTCTCAGTACAAAAGGAATAGGTGAACCCTATATGTGGGTCTCAAGCTAACCTAGGTGGCATACTAACTCAGCCACCACAATAAGACAAAGCATCCACAGACGCGCACACAGATGCGTTTACTGAAAAAACTTACGGGCATGTCTGTTTGCACATCTATTTGCACGTCTGGAGACCCGCGTCTAATAGCACGTTGACTTAGCAGACAGACGTGTGTAGACGTACATATAGACGTGTAAATAGATGCTCTACTAAACAATTTAAAAAACAGACAGATGCATCGTTAAATGCATGTATAGACATATTTATAAACGGTCTTATAGATGCTTTTATAGATGCACAAATAGACGCTACCCAAACATACAGATGCGTATATAAATGCACTGATAGATGTACTTCATAATATTTTTTAAATTTATAGAATGTTGTGTATGTTGTGTATGCTATGTAGTTACAGGATTCCCATTTCCACATTTCAATTCTTACAGCCAACCGCATTTTAATTAGCACTCTTGCAAGCATGTCTATAGCCGACAATTACAATTTCAAATAAAACATTACAACTCCAAAACGTTTAGTTCACAAGGCATTAATTGATAGAACGTTGCACAAGAAAATTGAAAGCTCAAAAAGTGCTTATATGTACATATAGCACGAAGCTAAGCCACATCATGTGGCTTCAAGTACAAAAAATAAGAGGAGTGTATATACAAGAGGCACGAAGCCAAGCTAGTGGCTTTAAGTACAAAAAAGAGTAGCTAGCACTACTTCTATGACTAATCTAAGTTCTCCAGGTCCTCGCTCCCTTCCACGCTCCCTTCTATGCTCCCTTCTGTGCTCCCTTCTTCGCCTCCTTCCTCATCTTCTTCCTCGTCTTCTTGTGCAGGGGCCTGTAAACAAGGGACAACATATATCAATGTATGAAAAATCAAATCTTTACTTATAATATTGACATTATTTAATTACTTTCAAATACCTCGGGGACCACTCCAATAGCCCAGATATATTGCTCCTCAGTAATCAACCCATCATGATAGAAGTGCTTCCATGTATCTGTTCTGCGATGGTGGCGGTGGTAGGTTGTCTCGACAAGAGTAGGGTATCTGCCCATGATATCAAGCTATAAGACGAAACAATTTGCGGAGGGGTTAGTACAAAGAAACAACCTCCTAATAAACTTCATAAGCAATATAATTTGAGATTGATACTTATAAATTGGGCCTCCCATGATTCAACACACCCTGCTCTAGAATGCATGCTTCCATATTGCTCCATCTGGATCCTTCGTGCCTCCACGTGCTGCAGACTGGGGTCCTCCCTCGCTGATTTCATTGCTTTCTTCCACTCACGCTTGTGAGCGGTGTGAGGCAGGCCCCTTGGTGGTTGACCTCCCTCGAGCCTGGCAAGCTCCGCTAGTGCCTATCTCTTAAGCGAAGATCTTTTATTGCCAAGTATCGTAACAATCTTTGACTTGGCCCATTTATTTATGAACTGACGATGGGGGGATTAGGATACCTAGAGCGAACAGCAGTGAGGGTCTCATCAGCCAACCTCTTTGGCTGGACTTTATAGTGGATAAAGCAATCTTTGTAATTGTTAACAATTATAAAGTGGATGAAGGCCATGATGTCCTTCCCCCATGCATCCATCAAGATCCCTCCTGTCTGAGTGATGTCATAGAAGATTGTACCATCACCCGAAGGCACATCTAAATCATCTGAATCATCATCGTCCCCACCACCACCCCTCCCAAAGCACTGTGCCATACATCCCCCACCACTCTCCCTGCTACTACGCCTGCTACCGTGTCGTGTCGAGCTAGTACGCTGGCCACTCATAGCTGCAGATTGCACGAGACTACATGGACCACTGGTAGCTAGAGAACTGAGTCTCGACTACACAGGAGTATGCTAATGGCTCTGCGAGACAAAAGGACCTCCTGATGGCATGGGGGAAGGGGCATAAGACGGCATGGGGGAAGGGGCATAAGATGGCATGGGGAAAGGGCCTCGGCTATGTAGTTGGCTAGGCTGTGCTGACTCCACTGGGGTAATCTCAGCTGGTGTGGGATTGGGGTGGTTTGGAGTCTATAGTGCCGACTCCTGGGGGGTGTTTAGAGTATCCATCATGTAGTCGTATAACTCCGCAAGACTAGGAGGGTGTCCTAAAAGGTTATATAACTCCCTAAAAATAGACTCCCAGAGATCAGGTGAGCCTGAAGAGCTTCCTGGCCACATGATGAATTGGAAAAAAGAAAAAAAGAAGATTACTAATGAGCTAAGAAGAGAAAAAGAAGAGAAAAAGAGAGAGAAAAGGGAAGGGAAGAGGAGAAGAGAAGGGAAGGGAAGGGAAGAGAAGAGAAGGGAAGGGAAGGGAAGCGTCTAAAACTGTCAGAGTGCATCTATAGATGCATCTGAGAAGCGCGTCTATTTTTACATATAACACCGCGTCTATAGACGCGGCTGTCTGTGTCTATAAACAGGCTAGATGCATCGATACACGCGCCTGTAGATGTGGTTTTAGATGTGCTCTGAGATGCATCTATAGACGCACTCTGACAGATTGAGTATTCTAAAAAGTGGAAATGGACATGTGCCTGATACAAAAGCATAACATTGATATCAAAATCATCCATTTCTTAGATACGACAAAGGACAAATCCAAAGAGCAACTTCCAAAGAAGATCTATCATAAAGAGACTTACCTTGGATAGAGGTATGGAAGCTTCTTGTCCTTCTTCAAAGTTGCTTTTCTTCCTTGTTCACCCTCTTCTCCTATAAGCCTGGATGTAAGTGTGGGTGCCTTCCTCTTAAGTGTAAGCCTGGAAGTAAGTATAGGCGCCTTCCTCTTAAGTATCGGACAGTGGATCTGTTAATAAAAAGCAAGCAAGCCACGTGAAGCTTATCTAAAGAAAAGCAAAGCAAGTGCACTAAAATTAGACTTGAAAACCGTGTCTATAGTCGCATCTAAAACCGCATCTATAAATGCATTTGTAAGCGCATGTAATTTTGCGTCTAAATACACAAAGCAAACATGGTTTTAGACACTCCTATAGATGCACACCATAGAACAAACAGCCGTAGTTTTAGACATGCCATAGAGTTTTAAAATTAAATATTTGAAGAAAAGCAAATATTTTTGGGTTGTTTGTTTGTAGGATGTCTTCATCTTCAACAAGTAGCTCCAGTGAGGATGAATCCCTCTGTATCCACCATCGCGAAATGTGGTTGAAGCAAAAAATCAAATGTATATGTGATCGATATCAAGGAAACATGTATTGTGCATGCAGGATTACACTCAATCACATCTCAAAGTATGGAGAATGGGATGCGACTGTAAACATGGTGTGTTAAAGAGTTAAGGTTGATTGAGATACCTATGGGTGTTCATATGTTTGAGTTATGATCCCGTTTTTATTTGATACAGGATGCAGTGCCACACCTGCATATGTTGCCCTATGCTTGCTGTGAGGAGGCGAAGTGTCGGCGTTATGAGGTGGGATCTTCAGGAGGGACCATTACAAATGCATGGAGTGATGGTGATAGTAGCCCTCCACCATTACCTCATGAAGTTGTGGAGGAGGAGGTGTTTGATGATATGGTGCAGGATTTATCTGTCCATCAATCCGAAGGGAGGGATGATAGCATGGAGCAAGATGATCTTTTTACCGTAGCATCAACTCCACTATTTGAGGGGTGGACATTCTCTGTTCTATGTGCCTCCCTTGAGTTACTAAACTTGCAATTCATCTATGGATGGAGCAATGCAAGTTTGAATGCATTACTCAAATAAGCTTTAAAGTCCATTTTGCAAACATGGTGAATTATGCTAGTGGGTCAATTACTCGAATGCTTTTCCTCATTTATGGTCTTCACGTGTAGGCTATTGTGTAAAATGCTTCCAAGGGAGAATAAATTACCGACCTCAAGAGATATGGCAAGGCAACATGTGACCTCTCTTGGAGGATTAGATTACAAGCGCATCCATGCATGCGTCAACGATTGCGTTTTGTTTCGTGGACTACATAAGGATGCAAGAGAGTGCCCTACTTGTGGAGAGGTAAGATATAGAGCAGATCTCAAAACTTTGGACATGCCTCGTAAGGTTCTGTGACATTTTCCCATAATCCTTCGCTCGCATCCAACATATGTTCAAGTGCAAATCCATTACAGAGCTCATGTCATGGCATTCCTCCCATCAACAACCGATGGCAAGTGGAGAACTCCTGCAGACTCTCCTGCATGGAAGCATATTGAAGACACATGGCCAAGCTTCAAGGAAGGACCTAGGATCTTGAGACTTGGATTGGGTATGGATAGTGTGAACCCATTTGGTCTCAAAAGCACCTCTTACAGTGTATGGCTAGTGATATTGGTGAATTATAATCTTTCACCCTCTATGGCTATTAATAAAGGACATGTTATGCTGTCCCTTCTAATTCTAGGAAAACATAAAGTCAAAAATCTTGGTGTTTATTTGGAGCCTTTCATTGACGAGATAGAGATACTTTGGAGAGGTATCGAGGTGCATGATGTGAGCAGGCCTCCCTCATCACGAGACTTCAACTGCAAAGCAGTCTTGATGTGGATGATGCATGACTTCCCAGGCTATGGCGAGTGTTCAAGTAAGCATCGCACTTCTAATTATCAATAGGCAAAGGATATGGCACCCTAAACCCACCTTCAACTCTTAATTGCATCTATTGTTCAGGTCTCACTACATCGGGTTACCATGCATGTCCTGTTTGTGGTCCTTCGCTAGTTGCCTCATGGGCAGACGCATTGAATAAGGTCATCTATGAGAATCACCATCGATTTCTCCCACCTGGTCATCCTAGATATGTTGCCCCTTGGAATGAAGTCCTCCCACAATCACTCACTGTGGGAGATTGGATGAGAATTTGGGACAGTTCCACAACGACTCCACCACTTGCGATAAGGGTTTGTAACTATTGTGTGCTATATTGGCTGGAAATAAAGATTGCTCGCTAACCCCAGATTTTGTTTAGATACTCCATCTTTTATCATTTACCATATTGGTCCCACCTCAAGATCAATCACCTGCTTGATCCCATGCATATCTTCAAGAATGTGGCATCTACCATTTGGGAGCATTTGAATGGGACACGAGATTCCGTAGGCATAAGGGAGGATCTATGTACCACAAGGAGGATGCATGAAGCTTGGCCACAAGAGAGACCAAATGGGTGTGTTTTTTTACCTCGTGCACCGTGGAGGTTATCAAAGCTAGAGATGGCGGCGGTGAAGTGCACTATTACTAGAATTCGTACTCCCACTAGATGCATGAGGTGTTTGAAAGGAGCCTTTACAAAGAGCAAGAAAAGAGGTGTAGAGCAATTATATGGCTTGAAATCTCATGATTGGCACAAGATGCTCCAAGTAAGTATTTTATGTGCATAATAACTTTTTCCTTTCAAATTTGTGAGTGAATAATTATAAACAACTAACCAATCACCTCCTCATGGGTTCAGTTCATACTACCTACTAGCACTACCATTGGTGATGCTAATTTCAATGAGCATATGAGTAGCACAAGTAGTAGTGGGTTGAATGTATTTGTAGATCTAAGCACTTGTTTGGATTTTGAAGTAGATAGTTTGGCAAGGGTTGGTCTCATTCAGGATGAGATTGAACCGTAGCCCATCATTAATATTGGCAAAACTATTTTACATATGGTCTCATTCTCCTCACCTCATTTAATTCTTGTATATGTGGGCTTGCAAAAAAGCATTGTTGTTTTTGTTAAAATTATGTGCTTTGGTAATCATGGGCAATCTTTGGAAAGCAATGATGTACACCAAAATCTCACTTTCTATATTCTCTATTTAGCGTTTAAATACGTGTCTAATTCTCAGTGTAGATGCACAAATAGACGTGCTAATACACGTGCAAATAGATGCGTTGATAAACGCAATGTTAGACAGGCTCGTATTTTCTTAGTGCAGACATGCTAATAGACGTATTAATACATGTGCAAATAGACAAGCTATTAGACGCGCCCGTAATTTCTCTATTCAAGCAATGCCTATAGACACGCTCGCTATTTTGCACGTCTATCAAGCGCGTCTACAGTTGCTTTTACTAATGGATCTTGTGAGCAAGAAGGGAGTGGGTCATCTCTTCATTAACACACACCTTATCTGAGGCATTTGTAAGGACTAGCCTGACATAGGAGACAAATAAAAGCCTTTGTCCCATATCTTCAAGAGTTTAAAATGTAAGAATCTATTCAAGCCTACTATAGGCCTTGTCAAAGTCTAGTGTTAGAAAGAATATGCCTTGGTGTGTGTCCTTTGGCATACTCACAACCCTCCTAGTGTCTTCCTTTGATAATTCCTTTCCATTCTTGAAAAATCTAAATGTTCATCCTTCTTTGTACCCTTAGAAATACATCCTTAACATAGATGTTGTAGCTACAGTTCAACATATAAGAGGTCAATGGTTTTTTAAATCTTCCCTTTTGCCTCTCTTGGGATAAGTTCGACGATTCCTTGAATTACATGTCCTAGAGTTTGCTGATTTAGCACACTCTCTTGCCACATCAAATGCCATTATATGTACTCCTTCGAGTTCTTTTAATGTTAGGGGGCTATGGGGGTTAAAGACCCTTGTGCCTCAACCCCGGTTATCTACATACTCAAACACACATATATATGGATGACATAGAAGATTAGGGTATTCTGTAGCCACCAAAACTTCTATGCCTCTTTTATAGCTCTCCCTCTTTCTCACCCTTCTATTCCACTTTTGTTGTTGAGATCTCTCAACTGGTATCAGAGCTCGGGTGTTCTAGCTGAGCCGGTGTGTGTGCTTGGAGCCTAAAGTCTGCTATTAAAGCTCTGTGAGAGTAAGGGTAAGCTCCGTTGTGTGACTTTACCTACATCCTAGTGTGTAGAGACCTTATAAAAACCTTTGGAAAGTTCTCTAGTGGTTTTTTGCAAGCCTGCACGTGGTTTTGGAGGAAAAAGATGTTATTTGATGATTCCGTGTTTCTTTCAATGACTAAGAGTCCGAAATGACTTGCAGAGGAAACCATTGCTTACTTTTGGTGTCCATTGCACTTTGCAAGTTTGAAAACCCCTTCATTCTTGAATTTGGGATCATTTTGTTGGATTTCTGACACTCCCTCTGCTTAAACATTTTTTGGCCAATGTGTTGGAGGTCAAGTTTGAAGTAACCATTTGCAGATCTTTCAGTTCCACTGGTCTCAAGAGCTGCTAAAACTTATGTACTACTCATCATTCACTTTGTGGTGGTGTTTATAAACCAATGTGTTTACAAAAATGTTTTTTGGTCCATGTGTTGGACCTAGTGATTAAGACCACAGTTTCTAAAACCGTCCATCTCATTGCATTCTGGAGGCCCAAAAACCCCTACTTGTTAGCTCTTGCATGATTCCATGAGATTTGGAGAAGATTTTCTCTTTGAGACATCTAATTGTTTGTTTCTCTATCAAAAATCTAGTCAAATATTCAAACCTTTTGATTTTTTGATTATAGGTTGATTGCAAGGGTTGATTCTCCATTTCCCATTCATCGGATAGGATGTTGGAGTTCCAGCAGAAGAAAGATATTTACATATCATCTTGTTGAGTTTGATTATGCAATGATGTTCGTAGTCTGAGGCATCTCAGATTTGCTTTGCAGTATTAGCCATTGGCTTGAGGCCATGATTTTTGGGACATACCTTATGCAATTCACTCAGGTTGCATTTTGAGCCACGTGTGCTCATTCATGGTTTGCATTGGTTTGCAATGGATGATTTACAAATCATTTGGATGCATTGTGATCCTTGTCAAATGTGCCAATAGGACCAGCTTGCCTGGTGGGATGCTATTTTGATGGAGGCTTTGCACATGGATACTATTTTATGCTGAGGGACAGCTTTGACACATTGTAGTTGATGCTTTGATTGTGCTATACTTTTGTGGATGAGACATTGATGATGCTTATGCCCATGGATGGTGTTTATGCTTGCGATAGTTGGCTCTTATTGGCATCAGGTTTTCCATTATTTTGTCATTGTAGGTTGACATTTTCCTTTGGGCCAAATTTGCTCATATGGATGCATAGGATATGCACATGAGTCAGTTGCATTTTGATGCTTTGAGCCTTTGAGGTTTGGTGATATTACTTTTCATTGTGGCATACATATTTGGGTGCACCTGGTATTTGATTCTTTCTTGCAGGCACTAGCATTTAGTGTTTTTCTTTATTTACATCATGGCATCCTCTTCTATGTCTGTAAAGAAGTTTTTCCGGATTAAAAAGTTTGATGGAATAAACTTTTCTTTGTGGAAAGAAAAGATAAGGGATGTGCTTCTTCAAAAGAAGTAGATTAAGCCCTTGGAAGGGATTGCAACTAAGCTTGCAGCTATGTCTGAGGATGATTGGAATGAGTTGGAGGCATTAGCAAAGTCTACTATTAGACTGCATCTTGTAGAGTCAGTTTATTTCACAATAGTAAATGAGAAGACTACAAAAAATTGTGATAGAAATTATGTGCCACTTATGATAAGGAAACTGCCTCTAATAATGAAGAGGTTGTTTGATTTGTAGAAGGAGGAAGGGGTATCCATTTCTTCTCACTTTAATGAATTCAATATTATTTTTGGCCTATGTCAAGCTGAAAAGTTGAATTTTGATGCAGAGACTAAGGCAATATTCCTCTTGTGTAAATTTCCATCCTCATGGGATACCTCCCGTACAACTTTCAGTAACTGTATACCTAGTGGAGTACTAAAGTTTGATGATGTTGTCATCGGTAGCTTGTTGGCCAAGGAGATTAGATGGAAGTCTATGGATGGCAACGAGTAGGATGCATCCTTAAATGTGCAAAGGGGCAGATCACAGTTTGTTAGAGCTATAAATAGCTTGCCCTAACTTGAACTAGGTCTCACCTATATATGTGTAACTAGTGATCAATATGAATCAGTCTTTGGGAGTCTATTTGGTGTGTCTATCATCTCTTCTTCTCTCTCAACATGGTATTAGAGCTACAAAGGTCTTGCTATTGTATGCTCACTGTAATGAAGAAAGGCAAAAAGTATTAGTTATTGGTTTGATTACATAGTGCTTTCAGTATCTCATCGCTTATTTTCTCTAGTCGATTTTGACATGTCTAACTTGATGTGATTTTTTAGAGGTCTTTTGGTGCGAATTTGAGAAAGTTATCTATGGTAAATGGGAGTGTACTCTCGTTGCTCTTCATTTTGAGCACTTAAACGCCCTAATTAGACTTCATAACGAAAAGTTACATCAATTTTCATGCCAACTCTTTTTTTTTGGTTTCGTGATCGGAACACTTGTACCACTTTTCACCAAGAATCTCGTGGCTTCATGATAAATGTATTGGTTTCATGATCGGCATGATTGTAGTGATTTTTGCCAAAAATAACTTCATTTCATGATCGACAACAAGCTCTGCATTTCTCCAAAAATATCGTAGTTTCATGATCAATAATCTCAAAGCACTTTCTTCGCATGTATGCTATTTCTAGCATACTCTCGTCTCACTTTCTATCGTTTTTTGGTGTATCCCGAGTTTTATATTTTCAGAGCAACCATTGTATTCTCGATCATTGATGTGAGCTTTGACAAATGTATTCTCCCAAAGTATGATGGCAACGTTTATAATCGTCAATGGCTTTCCTTTTGGCCAACGATCTGCTCCTCTATTTCAAGGATAAGGTTTTCTTAGTTGGAAAGTGAAGATGTTATTGAATATCGAAGGAGAGATCTTTTAGATATTGTTCTTGGTGATCTCATTTGTCCATTGCAACTTGTTGGTGCAACTGCAAATCATGCTCTTGTGACTCAAGTCCCTCCCTTTGAGCAATGGAGATCTGACTCTGCTGATTGGTGTTCTCGTGATAAAGCAACTCGTCGGTATATTTTATCTGCTCTAAATGATTCTCTTATGCTGGATGTATTTGCCCTTCTTCTCATAAAATATGGGAATATCTTGTTGCTACTTTTGAGAAGAAATCTGTCACAGAGATTCTTTATCTTTGCAATCTTTTGAGCATTCCATACAAATTTGGAGCTCCTATGACAACTCATATTGAGTCATTCAAGAATATCTTCAATCAACTTGCTGCTGCTTGTGCACCTGTTCCACAAAATCAATTGGTGACCTATCTTCTCAACACAGTCTAGGATCCATTATATGATAATATTGTTACCATCCTTTCAAACGAAAATGAGATTGATTTTGATCAAACATGTATTTCTTTGATTGAGTACGCTCAATGACGCGAGCATCATAAAGACCCTCATGAATCTGTCATGATAACAATGGATGATGCAGATTTAGAGACAGCTTGTGTTGCTCACAAGCATCCTTTCTCCAAATATGGATGTGGTGGTTATGGATGTGGTGGTCATCCGTATAAAGGTGGTAATTCTTCTCATCTCAAATATCCTGAGAAACATTGTTCTTATTGTGATAAGCATGGTCATGCTATCTCTGATTGTTGGGCTCAGCAATATGATGAGGAACATGGTGTTACCGCTAAGCAACCCCGCTTATCCAATAATTCTCCTTGTGAATATTGTGGTGTAAATCATCCATCCTTTCGGTGTTACAAGAGGCATTATGATCGCAAATGTACTCAAGCATATGCTACTCAACAACAAGATGCCCATATGCATCAAGAGGCAAATCATATCTGTTCTGATGTCTCTCAGGAAGGATACTTCATGTTCAAGATGGTTCCACTTTTATTATTGATTCTGGTGCTACTGGTAATATGACATATCAATCTCAACGGTTACATAATTATCATGCTCTTCTTCACAAGAAATTGGTTTATCTTGCTGATGACACTACTTGTCAAGTCATGGGTGTTGGTGATTTATATCTTGGCACTCTTTCTTCAACAAGAGTCTTGCGAGGCATTCTCCATGTTTTAGATCTTTAGAGAAATCTTCTTTCTATTGCACGACTTGTTGATCTTGGTCTCTTTTTTAGCTTTGACCACACTTAGTGTCGGATTGAAAAAGATGGACATACCATAGCAATTGCCCCTCGGAATGGTAACCTCTTTCAACTTTCCTTAAATTATGATATTTCTAATGTGGTTATAGCCCCTAGTGATCTAGACTGCAAGCTATGGCAGCATCATTTTGTTCATTCGGATTTTTCCAAGCTACTTGCTATAAATCGTCATGATCTTGTGGATGGTATGAATCTCTCAACTCGTCCTCACATGGGCCTCTATGAATATTGCACTCTTGGCAAGCGTCATCAAAAACCCTTTCATGTATCTACTTCAACTCATTCATATGCTTTATTGGATCTTGTTCACACTAATATATGTGGACCTTTTCCTCCATCCAAGTCTTTCTACAAGTATTTCATCACTTTCATTGATGATTGGTCAAGATATACCACTGCATTTCTCTTGCGACATAAGTCAGAGGCCTTATCAGTATTCAAGTAATATAAAACTACTGTGGAACTTCATACTAGTTTTTGGATCAAGACCCTTCATAGTGACAATGATGCAGAATATATTTCTAATGTTTTTAATGATTATTGCATTGACTGTGGCATTCATCGTGAATATATTGCTCCATACTCTCCTCAACAAAATGCTCATGCAGAGCATAAGGATCACACTTCTCTTGATGCTATGCGATGTATGCTCCTTCATTTTGGATTATCTCAAAGCTTTTGGGTAGAAGCACTTCTGAAAGCCATCGTTGAGCAAAATCATGTTCCCCTTTTGGTCAGTTACCAATCACAGCTTGGATAGGGGAGACTCCTTCTGTATCACATTTTCGAACTTTTAGTTGCATTGCTTATATTAATGTACCAAAAGAGACACCAGAAATGCTAGATCTTTCTGGTAAAAAGGTCATATCCATTGGATATTCTCCAAATTCTAAAATTATAAATTCTATGATCCCTCTTCTAAGAAGGTGATAATCAATCATGATGCCATATTCAATGAGCAGTTAGCGGGAGGGACATGGTCTACTGAGGATGCAAAGGACATTGAGTCCTTACTTTTTGTCTTTCCTTTTCTATTTGATAATGATTCCACTTTTGATGTCATTACTACTCCTTCATCTGATGGCATCACTACTACTCCATCTACAGAGCAATGTGTTGACAATCTTGATTTGTATCCTGCACATACATAGGCCTCTGATGATAGTGTTGGTATCTATGTTGATCTGCCTATGGATTTTGAACATGGTTCTACTCATTATTGTGTTGATGACTTTGAAATCATTGATCGTGCAATGGTTGCTCATGAAGACCCTACTACTTAATATACAAAAGCTATCTCTTCCTGCACCAAAGAGTCAATGGCAAGAGGCAATATTGGAAGCTGAATATGATTCTTTGATCTCTAAAGGTACATGGGTTCTTACTGAACTATCTCTTGGTCACACTCCTATCAAATGTAAGTGGGTTTATAAAACCAAAGCCAAAGCTGATGGTCCGTTTGACAAGTTTAAAGCTTGTTTGGTTGCAAAAGGATACTCACAAATTGTAGGAGTTGATTATCATGATTATTTTTCACCTGTTTGTAGCATGAGTATTCGGGTAGTCTTGCTTTTGCTACTCAATCTAATTTGGAGATTTATCAAATGGATGTGAAAACTGATTTTCTCAATGGAGATCTTAAAGAGGAGATTTATATGGAGCAACCAAAAGGGTTCATACTTCTCGGTCAGGACCATCTTGTTTGTCACCTTCATCATGCTCTTTATGGTCTAAAACAAGCTTCTCGTTCTTGTACATGAAAATTGATCAATTTCTAACATCTCAAGGTTTCAACTCTTGTTTCTCTAACCCCAACTTATATGCCAAACATGATGGTGCTGTTTTTGTCATTCTTGCTCTTTATGTGTATGACACCATACTTGTTTCCAACAATCTCGATTTCTTGCAACATGTCAAGAAAATCTTATCCTCAGCATTTGATATGGTTGATCTTGGTGACATTCATTCATGTCTTGGTATTGAAGTTCAACGATTTCATCACAAGGGAATTCTGCTACTTCGACAAACAAAATTCATTCAAGATGTAGTTCAAAAGTTTGGCTTGACGAATGCTCACTCTGCGACCACTCCCTGTCTTGTGAGCTCTGTCAAAAATACTCGATCGACTCATGATGTTGAGTTCTCACATCAACCCTATGCCAATCTTGTTGGTTGCCTATAGTTTGTCGATTTGAACACTCGACCGGATATTCTTTCTACTTCTAATTTTCTAGGTCAATATCTGGCTGCTCCCTCAATGCAACATTAGTATGCAACAAAATGTGTTCTAAAGTATTTGAAAGGCACTTCTAATTTTGGATTAGTTTATCAACGTCATACAAAATCATATTCTGTGATGTCTCTTGATCTTTTGGGATATACAGATGTAGATTGGGCAAGCTCTCACTTCTCTATGCAGTCTACAAGTAGTAATTGCTTCTTTATCAATGGTTGCTTGGTCTCTTGGGTAAGTAAGAAGAAATGTTGTGTTGTTGTTTCTACCACAGAATCTGAGTATGTAGCGGCTTCTCTAGTAGCTCAAGAATTGGTTTGGCTATGACAATTGCTTACAAATATTGGTCATCCTCCCTCATCCAATACTCCTCTCAGATGTTATAATCAAAGTGCCATAAGTTTGGCTAAAGACTATGTTTAGCATAACAAATCCAAGCATATTGCTATTCATTACCATTATGTCAGACATGAAGGGAAGAAAGGGATGATAATGATTGAATATTGTCCCACTTCTCAGATGATTGCAGATATTCTCACTAAAGGCACACTTCACAGTGCTACGATTAGCACTTGGAGTTCTTGCAACTTCTCTCTTCCAAGATTAACACACCTATGGGTGACCTTTTGTATATAGATGCACATCTGAATTACATACTTGTAAATAATGGTACAAATGATCAACTTGTATACTTGTATATAGGAGCTTGGGTTTTTCCCTTCTGCTCCCCAAGGGCTTTTTCATCCGTAGCTAGAGACCTTTGTTTAAGTGGGGGTATTAGAGCTATATTCTTGCCCTAACTTGAACTAGGTCTCATCTATATATGTGTAACTAGTGATCAATATGAATCAGTCTTTGGGAGTCTATTTGGTGTGTCTATCATCTCTTCTTCTTCTCTCTCGACACAGTTCCGACAGAAGTCCTAAGAAAGAGGAAAGTCTCATAGCAAATCCAGGGCATGGAACATTGAGTGTTACCATTGTGGCAAGAAGGGCCACATGAAAAGGGATTGCTACAAGCTCAAAAGGGAGCAAAAGGATAAGAAAAAGAATGCAAATTGGGGTGCAAAAAAGAAGGAAGAGAGACTTAAGGAGGAAAAAGGAAAAATGAAGATCGAGGAGATCAATGCAGTCATCACTCATGATAGTGACCAATGACATTCTCTTCATGTCTAGTCTACCTGCTATAGAGTTCCTTACCATTTTAGATGATGCATATTCCCAAGATTGTATTTTCGACTCTGGTGCTTCATTCCATGTTACTCACCATGGGGAATGTTTCTCCATTTAGTTGTGTGCATCTTGCAGCTAACTATGCATGTGACATAGTGGGAGTAGGTGACATAAAGTTTTCTTTTGCAAATATGTCTGCATTTGTTTTTAAAAATGTGAGTGTTTTGAAAAATGTGAGATATGTGCCTAAGTTGACCAAGAGTCTCATTTCAGCAGGTCAGCTAGATGATGCTAGTTTTCAGACCACCTTTGGCTTTCAGAGTTGGAAAATTCAAAAGGGCTCTAATGTTTTGCCAAGGGTTGCCAAGTGTGGGGCATTATATCTCTTACATATATCAGGGGTATCTGGTCATGTTGTTGCAATAATGGAGTAGCCAAGTACTTCTTTGTGGCATTGGCAATTCAGGCATATGAGCCAAAATGGAATGAAACTCTTTTGTTGTTCCAGTTATGTACCACATTTGAGTTATTTTTATTTTGAATTTTTTGAGCATTGTCTCAATGGAAAGCAGAGTAAATCAACACATAAAAGAAGGTGAGAGAAAGATATTGAAAGGCTTGATTTGATGTATTCAGACGTATGTGGTCCCATGCCTACACAATCATTAGGTAAGGCTGAATACTATGTGACATTCATTAATGAAGTAACTAGGAAAGTATGGGCTTATACTATAGTTGAAAAGAGCGATGCTTTCTAGGTATTTCAGAAATGGTTGGATTTGGTTGAAAATCAACAAGGTAGAGTGCTTAAATGCCTACAGACTGATAATGGAGAGTCTCTCTCTTATATGCCTTTTAACATTTTTGTGATACACATGGGATCAAGAGGGAGCTCACATCCCCTCAGGCTCTATAGTAAAATCTAGTTGCAGAATAGATGAACGGCACCATTCTAGAAAGGTTGCAATGTATTCTTTCCAATGCAAGTCTTTTTGGTGGTTTTTGGGATGAGGCAATGAGGATAGTAGTGCATGTGATCAATACATCGCCTAGTAAGAGTTTGGATGGTGGTATTCTTGAAGAGGCATGGAGTGGCAAGAAGACCTCTTACTATCATTTGCATATATTTGGGTGTGAGTCATATTCACATGTGCCAAAAGATCTTTAAAAGAACCTAGATCTTAAGTCTAGGAAATACATCTTTCGGGGTTATGGTGAAAGTGGATAGATGGACTATCATATATGGGATCCAGAAGCAAAGAAGAGCATATGAAGCCATGATGTGGTCTTCAATGAGAAGAAGATGCATAAGACACCCATGAGGGATGTGGAAATGAGGAGAATCACTTTCTAGGATGTGAATCCACCTACATATGTTGATAGAAAACAAGTTGACCATGCACCAAATGTGTAGGAAATGGTACCACCAGGTACTCCCACAAGTACACGATCAAGTGGATCATCTATTAGTGGAGATTATGAGCCAAATGTGGCTGATATACAGGTGGGATAGCAAGTTGAAATGACCTTGAGAACATTAGCAAGAGTGTCTAGACCGCCTGAGAGGTTTGTTCCAGGGTTAGACTATGTGATGTTTATTGATTATAGGGAGCCAGGTTCTTGCACTAGAGAGGCTATGATGCACTAGGATCAATGTAGGTTGGAGTATGTTATGCAATTAGAGGTGAATTCACTCATAAAAACTAAGACTTGGGACTTGGTTTCTTTGCCACATGGAAAGAAAGCATTGCCATGTAAATGGGTTTACAAGATGGTGGTCAGAGGCGATGATGTGCCTAAGTACAAGGCCCATTTGATTGCTAAAGGGTTCAATAAAGAAATGGGTGTGGACATTGATCAAATCTTCTCTCCAGTTTGTGAAGATGACCACACTTAGATGTGTACTTGGACTTGTAGCAGCACAGGATATGGAGCTTATGTAGATGGGATGTCGAGATAGCTTTCTTGCATGGGGATTGGCATGAGGAATTCACATGGTAAAGGGCAAAGAGAATTCGGTTTGCAAGCTAAAAAAGAGTCTCTATGGACTTAAGCAAGTCCCTAGAGAATGGTATCAGAAGTTTGATGCTTTCATTTGGTCCTAGGGTTTCAGAAGAAATGAGATTAATCACTACCTCTACACACTAAAAGGGATAATGATAATGGCCTGATACTCCTAGCACTTTATGTGGATGATATGCTATTGGCTAGCAAGAACACTTATGAGTTGGATGCATTGAAGGCCAAGTTGTATGAGGCCTTTGACATCACACGTGACCAGAGTAGGAAACTCCTTTGTCTATCATGGAAGGAGTATGTTACGAAAGTATTACAACATTTCAATATGGAGTGGGGGAAGGCAGTAAGTAATCATTGTGTCCATTTATGAAACTAAGCCAGGCAGGTACTCCCACATCAAATGAGGTGGGGGCCATGTTGGCCAAGGTCCCTTATTGATCAACGGTGGGGAGCCTTATGTATGGTATGATAAGTACCAAACCGGCAAATTGCATTTGTAGTGGGAATTTTTGGATGGTGTATGGCTAATCTAGGAAAGAGGCATTGGGAGGAAGTTAAGTGCATCATGAGGTACATGAAGGGTACCAAAGAGATGTGTATCTACTTTGGCAGAGGAGAGATGTGTGTACTTGACATGTAGGGCATGTGGAGAGCAAGAGATCCACTTCTAGTTATGTGCTCACCTTTGTAGGTGGTGCAGTGTCTTGGACGTCTTGCACACAGAAGTGTGTTTCTTTGTCTACCACAGAGGCCAAGTTTGTTGTAGACATAGAGGGTTGCAAGGAGGCTTTTAGCTAGTATGGAATCTCTCCTTTCATGCAAAGACTAAACACATTGAGATCAGGTACCATTTCATGAGGGAGGTACTTGAGGACAAGCGCATAGAACAGTTGAAGGTCCATTTAGATAATAACTCTACAGATATGTTGATGAATAGTCTACCTAGTCAGTGGTTTGAGTATTTTCATGTATTGACAGGTATTGGATAGTATGCTCATTGGATGTTCTCCCTTAAAGTCACATTGGCCTTTCAGGGGATTGTGGGGTTTAAAGGCCACTATGCCTTAACCCCAGTTATGTACAATACTCAAACACATATATATGGGGATGACATAGAAGATTAGGGTGTTTTGCACCCACCAAAAAGTGTGTGGCTCCATTATGGCTCTCCCTCTCTCTCACCCTCTTCCGTTCCTCTTTCTATTTTTGAGATCTCTCAATGGGGTTTCTAAGAAAAACTTATCAAAGCTCTAAATAGTTCCTACCTTACCTTACATTATAGTCTTGTTCATCTAGCTTAAGCATTCTCCTCCAACAATGTAGAGAGTAGGTTTTGGAAGTAGGGATTTAGGAGGGATTTAAAATGGCCATTTTAAATCGGTGAATTAAAATGTCTGAAATATTTTATTTGGCTCCTTGAAGCGATTTAAACCGATCTAGTCATGACATTGTATCGGCACCAATGCCAGCAAGTTATCATTTGATGAAATGACACACCGTCTGGTATGTGGGTTACAATACTGCATGATGTTAGGGTATATTGTGTAGTACAATATATACTAGCTTGGTAATGTCTATATATCATAGGGGCCTCACATGGGTTTTTTGTTAATTATCACACGGTATGGTTAATCTACCATGCAATACCATTTCTTATATATACTGGTTGCTTACCTCATTACTATTTGCATTCCCGAGATTCCAGCTCTACTTAGAGTCTAAAAAAAAGAAGTATAAAAAAAGATTACAAAAAAATTTGTAAGTTTTCTATCCTTTTAGAAGTGTCCAATGTAGGTGGTGGGATCGCTTAGGCTAGCCGATATCACACATAATAGGATGCAAAATGGATAAATACAAAGCTCTTTACAATTTATCGTTTTAGATTTGAAAGGATTGTTTTCATAAAGAAAATAATTTTTCTAAAGTCATAAGCTATATGTAAAAAAAATCATAAGTTTAGTAGTCATAAGCTATATACTTTTTAAAAATAGTAAAAAGTTAGACGTTTTTGAAAGAAAATATCTCCATGCCAATGGGAAGTCCGCATATGTTGACTCATAGCTACTCGCATATGGATACAAAATATATATGTCACATGTGCCAGTGAGGGGTCTGTGTATGCCGGCCCTTACAACTCATGCATGGATGCAAAATATTAGATAATATGTTATAGTTGTAAGAAAGTAATATGCGTCTGTGCTCAATAGATAACAGGATATCGTATGCAAGAGATAAAAGCTGATAGTATGGAGAATCAAAAATTTGATTACTGTGAAATTGATACAATAGATGGCGCTACCTCCCAGTTGTGCATTCTTGTGAGAGAAGCTTTGATGGCATGCTGAAAATTGTAGAGGACGTAGGCTAGATGCTAAGAAATCAGGGTTACTTTAGCCAATGATGAATATGGGCTTCACGGGCTTGCTCTTATATAGCCTTCACTCATAGTCGGTTAGACCCAATTGGGAGACCGACCCAGTCCACCCAAAATGGTCCGCTGGAGGTCGGTCTCGAAATAGGCCACTGACCCAGTCCGCCCAATACGGTCGACTGGAGGTCAGTCTCAAAATAGGCCACCGACCACATGTTAGAACCGTTTGGCCCAGAGCCATTCGAGATCATCTAGGACTCCAAACGGGCCCCGTAACCCAAGAGTGTGCTGCCTTGAGAAATGCTCTATCTACCCTCAGTGTGGACAGTCATGGGATGCCTTCCCACACTTACATGTAGCCTAGTTGGTAATGTGCCAATTCTATCTGAACCTGTCCAGCCATCAGGCCACACATGGCCCCCATCTGTCCCCAAACTAGGACCTACTGGATAACTGAGCTACTCAAATGCCTTCTCCTCATATGGGGGGCTTACAAGTAGAGTTAGCTGGCTCCCATGTAGTTACACGAGAGTGGAGCATTGATATCTAACACCCCCCGCTCGGGGGGGTCACTCATCATATGTAACCCTATCACGTGAGTTCAACAGAAGGCTATTTTTTATTCCTAAAATTTACAGAAATAAATATACATAAGGGACTATTTAAAATAGTTTTGGAAAAAATTTACAGATTTGTATAGAAAAGGGGTACATTTTATTAATGAAAAAATTTACAGATAAGGGATTTTAAATATAGGCCTTGAACGCACGTGATATAGAGGGTTTATACATAGTGACCCCCCCGAGACCCCCCGTCAATGTCCACCCGCAAGTGAACTTACTTTTTTGGCCCAATGCCAAGTTGATGAAGATGCCTCTCTAGCAAGTCTCTTCCAAGAGCCTTTGTGAAGATGTCCACAGCATTCTCTGTAGTCAGACAGTACACCAAGTCGACCTCTCCATCCATGATGAGATTGTGCACAAAGTGATATTGAATCTCAATGTGTTTTGTGCGAGCGTGGAACACAGGGTTCTTTGCAATTGCCATGCAACTCTGATTGTCACATGATAACTGTGTAGGCTTGTTCTGCATTGCACCCATTTCCCCTAAAATCCCCCTCAACCACACTACCTCACAAGAAGCAAAAATATGCTGATTTGTACTCAGCCTTGGAAGAAGAAAGAGAAACTGTAGGTTGCTTCTTGCTGACCCATGACACAGCTCTAGATCCAAGTGAGAAATAGTAACTTGTCACTGATCTCCTACTATCCATATCTCATGCCCAATCCGAGTCACAGAATCTGGTCAAGGTGTTGCCCTTGGTATAGGTGATGCCATAGTCAAGTGTGCCTTTGATGTATTTTAGCACCCGCATCCTTGCCCTCCAATGGTTCTCCCGGGGCTTATTGGAAAACCTGCTTAGTATACTAGTCGCAAAATTGATGTCCGGCCGTGTGTTGCACAAGTAAATCAAATTGCCTACAAGCCTTCTGTACTTCGCTTCGTCCACTAGTGTTGATGAATCCTCATTTGAGAGCTTCACTTCAACCTCTATAGGGGTACCAACTATCTTGCACTCAACCATGCCAAATGCCTTCAATATCTCTCCATCATACTTCAGTTGTGAGATGAAGATTTGTTTTGGCTCTTGCTAAACCTCAATCCCCAAACAGAAATGCATCAGTCTGAGATCTGTCATTTTAAACTCTCTTCCTAGCAATTGCTTTGTCTGTGAGATCTTCTCTTCATGGTTCCTTGTTATGACAAGGTCATCCACATAAAGGACCACGATCATACACCTGCAAAATTTGCATTAGATGGGCTCCTCCTGAACCGGTTTTATAGAAAGTAGCCATCAATCCATTGGTACCACGCTCGTGGGGCTTGTTTCAACCCATAAAGTGCCATCTTTAGTTTATAGACTTTACCTTATGAACTGAGGATCACAAAACCTGGTGGTTATTCCCGTATACCTCCTCCTTGAGATTGCCATTTAGAAAGATGGATTTTACATCCATCTGAAACATGGGCCAACTTTCCTATGCTACTAAAGCCAAAACGTTGCGAATTATGGTTAGGCGAGCTGTGGGAGCAAAAGTATCTTGATAATAAAAACCATGTACTTATGCAAATCCTTTTGCCATGAGCCGAGCATTGTACTTATCCAATGTGCCATCAGACTTGTACTTGGTCTTGTATACCCACTTGGTGTCGATTACCTTGCGTTTTGGTGGTCGATCCACAAGGTCCCAAGTGTTGTTCTTCATTATGGAGCCATACTCCAACTGCATAGCCTCCGTCCACTTATCATCACCCTGTGCTTCCTTAAGACACTTGGATTCTTCAGCACGGATCACCTCTATCATCAAAGCGTAGTTGACCAAGTGTTCCTGTGCCTTTCTTTGCTCCTCTAATCTCTTGGATTGGCAGTATTTGGATGGTTCCTCCTCAATGGCTGGAGGCTCTTTGCCATCCAAAAGCTGCTTTACCCACATCAGGAATGGCTATTGCTGTTGTGGTTTTGCAAGTTCTTCTTCCTCTTCTTTATCTTGAATTCTCCCAAGCACCATTGGGGGAGCTCGGTCTGCTGTTGGTGGTTTTACTGGAGGGATATCCTAGTCCTAGTTGTCTGGGAAGGAGCATCCTCCTCCAATTGATGCAGCTATTCTAAGAAGACCACATCACGACTTACTATTACCTTCTTGGTAATAGGGTTATAGAGACGGTAATCCTTTGCCTCTTCACTGTAGCCCAAGAAAATACACTTCTTCGGTTCCCATTTGGTCCTCTTAGCATCAGGGACATGCACAAAACAATCACATCCAAAAACTTTGAAATGTGCAACTGAAGGTTTCTTACTAGAAAAGGCCTATAGTGGAGTCATCCCATTCACAGCCTTGGTGTAGCTACGATTCAGAATGTAAACTGCCGTGTTACATGCTTCAGCCCAGAAAGTCTTTGGCAAGTCTTTCCCTTTCATCATACTCCTGCCCTTTTGGCTCTTCGTTTCCCATTTGGCCCTGTTAGCATCAGGGACATGCACAAAACAATCACATCCAAAAACTTTGAAATGTGCAACTGAAGGTTTCTTACTAGAAAAGGCCTACAGTGGAGTCATCCCGTTCACAGCCTTGGTGTAGCTACGATTCAGAATGTAAACTACCGTGTTACATGCTTCAGCCCAGAAAGTCTTTGGCAAATCTTTCCCTATCATCATACTCCTGCCTATTTCACAGATGATGTGCATCTTGCACTCTTCTACTCCATTCTGCTGTGATGTATGTGGCAAGGGTTTCTGCCTCTTGATCCTGTGACTTTTGCAGTAACTTTCGAATTCACTTAATGTGAACTCACCACCTCTGTCTGATCTCAGTGTCTTCACCTTCTTCCCTGTTTCTTTCTCGACCATTACATGCCATTCTTTGAACTTACTAAAAGCCTCATCTTTAGTCTTCAGGAAGTATATCCATATCCTTCTACTATAGTCGTCGATCAACATCATGAAGTAGTAGGAACCACCCAAAGATTCCATCTCCATCTTTCCACAGAGGTCCGTGTGAGGAGCCTTTGCCCTATTGGCCTCTTACAGAAAGGGCTGTTGATGCTTCTTGCCCATCATGCAAGCTTCACATACATTGGGTAGATCTGTAATTTCTGGTAGGTTTGCAATCATTCCACTTTTATGCATCTCCTTTAAAGAACTAAGGTTTAGATGACCAAATCTCTCATGCCACAGCTTAGTGTTGCTCACATCAGCTCGAGCACTGAAAGTTAAGAGTTCGTAGATGTTGTTGCATTGTGTACCTTTACCAATGACCTTCCCTTGAAGATCCAGGATCTGTGCACCATTCTTATCGAATTGAACTTTGAGGTCCTACCGATCCGTGATCGTAGAAATAGACAACAAGTTCCTCTTGATATCTGGCACATAAAGAACATTGGACAACTATTTTATAGCTCCATGTGGCTTGAGAGCAATCGTATCTTTTCCTTTTGCTGGACATTTTGCATCATTGTCGACTACTACCAGGATGTCATTCCCTACCGGATGTAGAGAGGTATACCAATCCTTCTGACTAGTCATGTGGCGTGATGCACCACTATCAATAATCCAAGGTTCATCTGCATGTACATGAATTTCCTCCATGCAAATCTCCTCAATCGCTACAAACAGATCTACTGGTACTGCCGGCACGTTGTGGCTGGACTCTTTCCTTACTCCATTCTTCTCATCTGCAATCTTCTTTCGGCACTCATTTTGCTTGTGCCCTGCCTTGTTGCAATAGAAGCACTTGATCTTCTTTCTCTTTTTATCATCAGAATAAGATGGGTTACCAGCGTCCTTACCGTTACCTTTCTTTGATCCAACCTAGAATGCTGAATCTTCTCCAGTCCTCATCTTTTGATGCATCTCCTCCTCCAAAAGCATCACACTGAAATCCTCAAAGTTGAGGGGCAGATTTTTGTTCTGTGTATTCAGCACCATAACAAGACCATCGTACTTTGGTGGGAGAATCCGAATGCACCTTTTTGCTAGATTCTCGCTGGTGATGGTGATGCCAATCATAGTCATCTGAATGTGTAGATTCTTCACCCTGGTGCTGAACTTCTCTGCCGTTTCATACTCAGACAATTTTTGGTTTGCGAGTTGAGTCTCCAAATTCTGAATCCGCATTTGATTCATGGTCTCATACTGATTTTTCAAGGCCGTCCATGCCTCCTCCACTATGGTGACATGTTGAATTAATGCCATGATAGAATCACTTACACTGTAGAAAATAGAACACAACGCATCTGCATTTCTTCTTGTCCACGCGAGAATCTCATCTACAGTTGGTACTATCTGATGTGCTGCATTGGCCAAATTTGATCTTGGAACCGGCTTCACGTCCACCCCAGTAGCAGTATCCCAAAGCTCATATGGGCTTAGTATGCTCTTCATCTTGAACTTCCAGAGTGGATAGTTAGTGCCGTCCAACTTTTTGCCTCACTAAATGGTTAGATTCGCAGTCTTGCGAGTTGGGCCACCTCTCACAATCTGTTCACAAACAGAAACACACTACCAAATCTTCTTGCTAGAGCCTTAGCTCTGATACCATGTAAGAAAATAATACAACGTTTGTGCTCAATAGATAACAGGATCTCATATGCAAAAGTAGGGAAAAAGAGAACGAGGGAAGAAAGGGGATGGAGATAGAAAGCTAGGGTGGAACAGAGATCTAGGACGAGACAACAACGGAGAGCTAGGGTGAGACATCAATGGAGAGCAAGGAGGAGTGATAGAGAGCTAGGGTGAGATGGAGAGCTAGTGTGGTAACTCATGGTGGCAACTCCCTTGTTCCTCCCCTTCCCTTATTCCATGGTGGCCACGGCTGCTAGGTAATAAGGGGAGGGGGTAATGCCCTTTTCCTTGTTGGCCATGATGGCGATTAAGTGTGGTGAATGATGGGTGGCTAAGGACACCAAACAGTGTCTAAGGGGGTGAACGGTGGGTGGCCAAGGGTGGCATACAATTGTAGTTAAGGGCGGCAAACAGTGGGATGGCAAATGGCGACGGCAATAGGGGCTTGTAACCAAAACACTGTTCAATGCAAAGGCTATAGAGTGGATAGCAAAGCCACGCTTGAGTAGCTCCCATGCCAAATTCATCAAGTTAAAGATGCTTTGCAATAATCTTACATTTTGGAAGTGAGTATTTGATGCCATGGAAGCAATGAAGGCTATCTAGTTTGCAATCCATAGGATGGATGTGAAAGGACCAATTTTGGAAAGTGCTTATATGGCTTGTTAGACTACTGAGAGGGATGTTTTGAAGGAAGATGCAAGGCCTGACAAAGGTGGTTATAGTTTGACTCAACAAACCTTATTGCAAAAGATGGTATGAAAATGATGGAATCAAGTCCACAATTCTCTTCACTATGTCACTGATATATTAGATCCATAGTGGTGGGAATATTGTAACAAGATAGATGTATAGATTATGCAATCATGGCATGATCTTCTTGGACATTTCTTTGAAGATAGGAATGAATATGCCTTTGCTGCTATTAAAATCTCTCTATCAAATAATTAAACAATAGCCAAAGATATGGTAGCTTGGAGATGGTGGGAAGAGTGTGGAGCATATATATGCCTCATTTGCAAGCCTTGGCTATGAAGGTATTGTCACAACCTTGTAGCAAATCCTCTAGTGAATGAAACTGGAGTAACTATAAGTTTGTGCATTTTGTCAAAAGGAACCGCTTGACATTAGAGAGATCAAAGAAGGTTGTATACCTCTATGTAAATGGTATAGCATTGGATGATGTAAAAGGGATGTGCAGTGACGGTGACATGCCAAAGTGGCTACACATATCTTACAACCCCTTGCATAATGCTCTTGTACTTACACATCCTGAAGAAAAATCTAGTGACTCGGAAGAAGAGGTAGTGTCATGATGTACATTAGTGTCATTCATTAATGTTGAAATTCAAGAAAAATACAAATGAGACATTGCAATTCATACTTCTTTTTTATCATCATCGCTTGTCGATGAAATTGCTTTAAAACATGCCTAATGAGATGTTGCAATTCAACGTTCTTTTACATCATCGTTTAATGGAGCAACTCATTTAGAATACAAATATAATGTTGCAATTCTTCTAAAATGCAATTCATTTGGTGTTGATGCAGCCATACTTCCAACCATTCAAATCATGATAGAGGCTTGCATTAGCAATTGTGCGAGCCTCATGTTTCCTTGTTGATAGGAGCAATATTGCATTAGCCACATCCATTATATGGTTAATGGCTAGCTTCGCCGTCACATTTTTTTCTTGTGACTAGTATGCAACTTGCATTAACTATTGTGATGAGGATGTCATGGTGAGAGAGAGAGAATGAGTGAAGATCTAATAACCATGCCAATAGCAAATGAGCGACATGTTGTTGAAATATTTAATTGTAACATACTTATTCAAATTACAAGATGAGAGAAATTATCTAACTATTTTTATTGATCAAATTGAACAAGATGCCTTGCTTGAATTTTTAAGTGTTGTATAGTGCGCAAGGTGAGATGCTTATGCAAGTTGAAGGATGCAAATAAAAAACACAAACTCTTGCAAATTGTTACATCGGTTGAAGATACATGTTATAGGAACTTCAATAATCCCTATGTATAATCCAAAGAAACCACAAATTTAGCAATCAAAATTGCAGTCATATGGGTTAACCTCAAAACAGATGTAGCCTATGTTCAACAACATGTCTTCATTTCCTCAATGGGTAGCATTGCCACATCCTCGTTTACATTGAAACTATGTAATTTTTGTCAAAACTACTTCCATGTTAGCTTGCTCCTTTGGATAAGTATGCGTAGCAAGTTCTCGCAATCAACCAAGAGTTTGATTGCAATGTCTTCATTCACCAAGTTGTCAGTGAGAGAGGTTGCAGAATCTATGAGAAAGTTGGCAATTTCTCTAAATGTCCAACCAATAGCAAAACAATCTGACTTCCATGCCCATGCGCCCCTAGAATTTAGATGTGTATTCGTACTGGCATACAATTATGACACAAACCATGGAAATTCCTTTGGACAAGCATGAGTTGGATCTTGTGAATACCTACTTTTATTCCAATGGAGGTCTATTCCCAAATCAATAGTTCCTACTCGCATGGACTCATCATATTTTATGAAGTCTAGCATGTAGTTGGTTGCCTGTAGATCAGTGTTCACGAGCATATATGTGTTCATGGAATGCTCTCAAATCATTGGCAATAGTATCAGCAATAGACAAAGCATGTTGATAGAACAACCTTGCTCACAACCTAGTGAGTGGGGAGTTCCAATCAAACAAACCGAGGGTTTTCTCTTGGATGTGTTGTCTTAACCCATCTCACATATATTCCACATTGTTGTGGGAGTCACATCAGAATATACTACACAGTTCCTCCATTGAAAAATGGAGTGACAACCCAAAGCTATTGGGTGTGTGAGTACCCTAATACCCCGATAGACAGCTCTATAAACCACAGTCATTGCTAGCTCATTCTTTAGTGATGCATGATCATGGGCATCGTCTCTATTACTCCTCTTGCCAAAGTATCACAGTGTCAGTCTAAGACCCGAGACACCCATAACCTGCTTCTAAAAAATCTTTTCTTCTCCTCCCTTGCCCATCAGTTCATGCAAGGTTATCACTTGCAATCGAAAGTATACTATGTGAGAGCACATGTCAGCAAAGGTTGTACATAGTTCTATCTCTGCTCTCCTTTAGCTTGGGATGGATCAACATTTGCATCTACCCCACTAGCTAGCCATCTTGGTCATATAGGCCAGGGCACTAGCTATTGCCTTTCTTATAGCCCCTTTATCCTTTATGTTTTTTCTTTGAGTAGAAACCTACGATGCCTTCCATTTAGTCATCCAAAGTGCAAGATTTGCCTCTCCATTGACTAGAAAGGCGACATTCTTTATCTTCACATATATTCCCCATTGACCTATAGGATCTCCCAATACTCGAGGGAAATATTGCTCAACTACCAATTTAACATCCAACCATAACATTTGGCCATGTCCTTGTCAGGTCATGTACAAAAGGTCAAATATTTGGGCTAGCATTTAATATTATAAATATTTTGACATTGCAATGTCTCAAATTTCTTTTTTCTCAATCCTTCCAAGTGGATCATTTTTTGCTTGGGTGTAGCCATTTTTGTGATGTTGAGGGACTTTTTTGTATATGGGTATCTTGCATGACTCATAACTTATGCATTGCTCAATGAAATTTGAAAAAATTTGTCTTCAAGTTGCAGTACACATTCTAAATTGAACATGAGAGGAAAAAATTATGTTATAAGGATTTGGAATGATACCATAAAAGCATTATAAGTGCTATGTTGCATGTGAAGCATGTATCTTGAAGACTATACGATATAGAAATTTATTCAAAAACATCAAAATTTTGTTCTATACATACATGAAACCAAGTTATCATTCTAAACTACACTACGTGAGATTCTCCTCAACCCAAGGACACACCTAAAAAATCGGGGGGGTCACTATGTATAAACCCTCTATATCACGTGCGTTCAAGGCTTATATTTAAAGTCCCTTATCTGTAAAAAATTTCATTAATAAAATGTACCCCTTTTCTATACAAATCTGTAAATTTTTTCCAAAACTATTTTAAATAGTCCCTTATGTATATTTATTTCTGTAAATTTTAGAAATAAAAAAAGTCCTTGTGTTGAACTCACATGATAGGGTTACATATGATGAGTGACCCCCCCGAGCCTAAAAAAACTCCAAAAATGGCATATTTAGGGTTTGCAGATCCCTTGCAAGATCTTTTTTTCAAAAGCTCTCATTTGAGTTTTCCCTCACCCCTTCCTCACATAAATCCTCACTTCTCTCATTCTTTAAGCTCTTCACAACCTGATTTTCAAACCTTATTAGGTGGTCATATGTGTAATTAAAAGGATAGGACTCAATGGAAAATGAGGAGGAGGCTTGAGGACCTAGTATAAACAACATTGTAAAAATATATACCATATGTTAAAAAGTAGCCAAAGTCCCTGATTACTACTTGGCATGCATGAAAATAGTAAATCATGACCACACAATCATTCTAACAAGTAGAAAGAATAAAAAGCAAGCAAGCAAGCTTAGATCACCACATGTCTCCTTGCATGTACTACGAAATGACCCAAAGGGCCAAAAATAGCAAGCATGATGTACAATTACACAATCAAGTGGCATGAAATTCTATACAAAAGGATCACAAGGCCATTCTAGAAAAATACACGACCTCTTGCATGAAAATCCTTACAATAAAAGGAAAGCTTTTAAATTTTGACATGTTTCCTTCCTACCTACCATCCCGATTCTTGACCCCTCTCACCCTTTGCCTCCCTCTTCATCCCTCCCTCCCTCCTACTACGTCTGCCCTGAGATCACTAGAAATTTTGCACTCTTACTTCTCCTCCTCTCTCCAACCCCATCCAAATGGCGATGGGCTACAAGCAATTTTCTTGCTACCTAGCATCTCTCTCTTGTTCATATTTCAGATTTTATTAGTAGACATAGGAGAGAAAACACCCTTCCATAGCCTTGCAATGGCAATGGAGAGCTAGAATCTATGAAGATGGAGGTAGTGGCACTCAAATCTGAGAATTCCTTTTGTGCTATAAGACATCCAATACAAGGATTTCCATGAAGAGGTAGCTTTTGCAAGATCTTGGAGGTACAACCTATGCTCTTGTTATAATCCAAGAGCATGTGCCTAGCGTGCCCCCCGCCAAGACCGCTAGCACCTCACGGAAGTGCACAACCTTCATGGCCACTACAGAGGCTCTGGCATGTGTGTATGGCAGGTCCCCACCCCTGCCATAAGGCACCCTTGCCTAGCCAGCCCTCCAACCTCCACAAAAGGCAAGCTTGGGGGAATTGAAGATAGGAGGGGCAACTTGGACTATTTATGTCCCTTCATCTTCCACACACCTTTGTATGTGGGATAATTCAACCCTTTCTCCTTCTTCTTATCCCCTTTGTCCATGAGAGATTTGCACCTCCAACACCCCCCTCCAATCGATCATGGAGAGAGGTGGCCGGGGATCAGACCCGGGCTCTGATACCATGTTAGAATCCAAGAGCATGTGCCTAGCGTGCCCCCCGCCAAGACCGCTAGCACCTCACGGAAGTGCACAACCTTCATGGCCACTACAGAGGCTCTGGCATGTGTGTATGGCAGGTCCCCACCCCTGCCATAAGGCACCCTTGCCTAGCCAGCCCTCCAACCTCCACAAAAGGCAAGCTTGGGGGAATTGAAGATAGGAGGGGCAACTTGGACTATTTATGTCCCTTCATCTTCCACACACCTTTGTATGTGGGATAATTCAACCCTTTCTCCTTCTTCTTATCCCCTTTGTCCATGAGAGATTTGCACCTCCAACACCCCCCTCCAATCGATCATGGAGAGAGGTGGCCGGGGATCAGACCCGGGCTCTGATACCATGTTAGAATCCAAGAGCATGTGCCTAGCGTGCCCCCCGCCAAGACCGCTAGCACCTCACGGAAGTGCACAACCTTCATGGCCACTACAGAGGCTCTGGCATGTGTGTATGGCAGGTCCCCACCCCTGCCATAAGGCACCCTTGCCTAGCCAGCCCTCCAACCTCCACAAAAGGCAAGCTTGGGGGAATTGAAGATAGGAGGGGCAACTTGGACTATTTATGTCCCTTCATCTTCCACACACCTTTGTATGTGGGATAATTCAACCCTTTCTCCTTCTTCTTATCCCCTTTGTCCATGAGAGATTTGCACCTCCAACAGCTCTAGATTGGGAATTCCAAGAATTTCATGGGCTTTTGGTTGCATTATCTTCGCTCTCATCTATTGCACTGCTAGAATTTCAGGTGAGTCTTTAGCTAACTTCTCATCTACTACAGTGCATTGTCTAGATGTGTCTTGTGCTCATCCTCCACAAATCTAAGTTTCTTACAACCTGACTGAGTTACCATGATCTACTAGTTCTCATTATAGTGCAATGCATTACTGTTTTTGCAAAATATTTCAGAGTGTCTTCCTAATCAAATTAAATTATCTCCCTTTGCTATCAAGCAGGGAGCTATATCAATCTTGCAGTCCCTCAAGGCTTACTCTTGACTTGAAAGTCCACATTACATTTCGCTCTTGCCTTGGGTATACCAAAGGGGATGATTTGGTGGCAAGATCTTGTTTTGGTGTACACTATCTCCTCTATGAAAGATGCCAAGCGGAGCTGTGAGAGACTGGTGAGCGCTATTTTCCTTAGATGAGCAGTTTGAGAGGGAGCACTTTGTTCTGTTACACTATTCTAGGCTACAGATGCATGCGCCTCTACCAATCCGTCCACCTTGTATAAGAATTGATGCCATTTTGCTTCAAGCTAACACAGATGGTGAATTGAGGCCTATTGTCTATCTAAGCTGGTCTCCCTTCTTGTGTCCATTTCCTCCAAAAAGATGGGTTTAATAAATCTTATATGCCTTTACCTTCTACCTTCCTCTTCTTGTTTTTACATAATACATTTGTTGTTGTAGTTGTAGCTATGGGAATGTGCAAGGCAGGTTGCATAGATTGGGACATGTGTAATGGTTGAACCATTAGTGGGACCAATTGAGCTAAATGCTCAAGCTAATGCAGGTGTTAATCTTGATCAGAGTTTGACGCATACATTTTGTCATTTTTGGTTTTATGGTGGTATATTGTATGGTATTCTGATTTTGGTTTAAAATGTGCTTGAACATAAGGCATTTTTGGTTGCAACCTATGTAGATGGATGATTTGTGCATTGCATGTTAGAGTCATTGGTAGTGTTGCAACTTCCAAGAGTGTATACAATCATTGGTAGTGTCACAACCTCCAAGAATGTGAGCATCTGGATCTAGGCTGTCTCAGTGAAATTCAATTGGAATTGGGAAAAGTAGGATTTGCCCTTGTTTTGGAAGTTTTCCTTTGGCAAAAATTTACCATATTTTGGGAGTTGTTTTTGGAGACCTTGCATGAACCAATCAATTCTAGGAAATTTCAAGGTACTCCCAACAATTCTCGTGAGTCATGTGACCTAAACTACTCTTGCACTAGCCCAACATAACATACATTTCAACTACTAGTTGGCTACTGGATGGAAAGGACCCTCAGGTGCTGTCTTTCTATCATTGGATGTGGAATGCACCTTCCCAATGGATCCTTGCCTTTGTCGAAAGTCTCTGCTGCTGTCCCACCCTATACTTATGATGGCTACCCATGAGGAAGATGGAGTTGCTGTAGATCTGCTGAACTACGTAGGCTACTACCTCATAAAAGATAAATGCCTAAGTTCTCCCTTTGTTAGATTGGGAGGCTCAAATGACTGAGAATTGTCACTTTGGTAGTCTGTTCCAAGGCTCTATCTAGCTCTGATTTCATGACAGCTCAAACACATCAATAATCCCTAGATCTTTATACGATGGTATCTTTTAATCATGTATTAAGTCCCAAGGCATAGAATTTGAAAGGCTTTGCATAGGCACCTAGCAAAAGGCACAATTTCCAATTGCTGCTGATGTAAGAAAATTTTTCCTCTCTTTTGGTAGTTCTCTCCCTCACAAGCATTTTGGCTCCCAAACCTTCTTGCCTCTTCAAAATCCCCGAGTAGTGTAACACTGGCAATTTAAGTCATCCAAGATGAGGGAAGGAACAATGGGTTTGGTCTGTTCACGTTTATCTACATCATCCACCATGTGAGGGCATAAAAGTCTAAGTGGAAAATTCGATGCTTGGTCTTGGATTTGTCATCTTTCGATAAACTTGGATTATCTTCGAGCTTTTTGAGCCATTCACTCATGAGGAGTTCCACCTTTTATTTAAACTGGGTCATGCTAATCTTCCCTTTGGAGTTCTTGCCACAGACGTTATGAGTCTTGAAGACCACAAACGTCATGAGTCTTGAAGACGATGAGCCTCTGCAAGGACAAGCTCAACAAGTTCAATGAAATCCATGGACAGTTTCAGCTTTGACATGCAATCCATGATACATTATAAGTTTCAGCTTTGACATGCAATCCATGGAAATAACCAAAAGCTCGGGGGGGTCACTATGTATAAACCCTCTATATCACGTGCGTTCAAGGCCTATATTTAAAATCCCTTATCTGTAAATTTTTTCATTAATAAAATGTACCCCTTTTCTATACAAATCTGTAAATTTTTTCCAAAACTATTTTAAATAGTCCCTTATGTATATTTATTTCTGTAAATTTTAGGAATAAAAAATATCCTTCTATTGAACTCACGTGATAGGGTTACATATGATGAATGACCCCCCCGAGACCAAAAGAGAGGGTATATGCAACATAAGATAGATATGGGTAGCCTGTGGTGGTTATAAATGAAATACAAAACCTTTTGGCTTAGTGTGCTCAAACATACATGTTCTGGCCAGTAAATAGACAGTGCTCATGAGAGAAATATAGAACTGGCAATAGATATACTTGTGTCCAAGAGATGGACACAATACATAAACAAGTCGAAAGTCCCACCAGAATGTGGTTGTCTATCCTAACCAAATTGTGATGTTCGTTTACCTTTATGGCACTCCTAGAGCACTCACCTTGCGTGCTTTTGTAAGCTTGAGTTGGTTTTTTTACCATGCCTACAGACACACCTTCACACGGCCCCTCTCGGACAACCAAAACATAAGGGAATGCTTGCCCCTAAATCTGTACCCTTGCTGCCTGGAGGTGAAAGATAGCTAGGGATGAAGTCCTTTGTGAGCTATTTTTCTACTACAATCTACCCCCTTCTTGCTCCTGGAGAGGTCCTTCACTTGGCCTTCTGCTTCTCTAATCTACTCCCAATTTGCTCTTCAAACGGATGGAATGAGTGAGTCCAACTTTAATAGGGCCCAAAGGCCCCAAAATGGACCAACTTATGCAGCCCCAAACTAGCTGACTTTGCTGGTCTATGAGGGTCGACCTGGTTGGCTCCTAGTAGCCCTATTTGGCTAGCTTTGACCAGCCCAAACAAGCCTCTTTGTAACCTCTTGGCCATGTGGCATGTTGCCAGTGGCCCAGGCCCATAACAGCCCCAAACAAGTGGCTACAAGGCGCAGACCAACAATTGCCAATACCCCACCATCATTTTGTCTATGTTCTAGCCCTTGATTGTTATCTCTAGCCCTATTCTGACAACTCTTTCTCCAAATGACTTCCTACTCCTAGATAGGTCCTTTAGGTTGGACTCATGCTACTCCAAGTTGCTCCCAAAGTGCTCTTCAAGTGGATGAAATGAGGCTCTCTTTTAAGGGCCAAAGAGCCCCCAAAATGGACCTGACCCAAGTAGCCCCATACCTCACGACTGATGCAAGCAGCCCCATACCTCACGAATGATTGCAATACATAGAAATATGAATTAGACAAGACTAAGTGGAATATTTTCAATGACTTTGTGATAGGGCATTAAGATCATTTGGTGGGTTCTTCTTCCTTGCACTTCTATATACTATACAAGAAGCTTTCCAATTGTGCTTCGAATAGATTTTCTTGATGGAGGTCCTTTTTTATCACTTTTGCAAGATGAGTCATACAAGTGAGGCTTCGTGAAGTGCATTTTGGATACATAGTCTGAGATGGGATTAAGACTTGGTACATAGTGGTTCTGTATCCATATGGCAAAGCAAGTTTTGTTACTACATATTGGCTACGTGGGGCATAGGAGGGTTTAACAAGATTTGGCAAATCTCGTTTTATAAGAGTGCTATATCTTAGCATGCGGCAAAGGAAGTGTCCAGTACTATATCTTGAAATTTATTAAAGCAAGGTTTTGCACGAGCATTATACCTTGGGATTTATTACAACAAGGTTGGCTACTAGAATTTGAGTACTACTTTTGGTATGTTTCAATTTGTATTATAGCAAGGGTTTGAATGCTTGCAACAAATGGGTTCTTACTCTATGCTTTTCCATGTGTTGTAGCAAGGTTTTGTGTGAATAGGCCATCTACCTGAAACCACGTAAAGTGTCAAGATGTTGGAAGATAGTGGCACACGATAGCTGCTTTGTTCTATTTTGTTGGGTTCAATCATATGTTTTCAAGTTTGACATTTGTATAAGGGAATTTTTTAGGAATGATGTTTTGAGCTGAGTGGTAATATCAATAAGAGTTGTAACCCCAAAGATACCACTTTGGAAACTTTTGGGAGATTTGTATATCAATAGGACATTTCCTACTATAAACTGTCAATCTTTTATTCCATTTGCTCCCATATCTATGGTTGTCCCATAGGATTGTGAGAGGAGCTGCCGATGGTATTACTAGAGGTGGCTCAATCAAGGCTATAATAAATGGGCTTGTGGCAGATTTGGTGATAGTATGACTCTACGAAGATAACTTTTTTTTGAATTATTACGTTCTGTGATAGCTATATATTAGAGAGTTATCCATATCAAATGCATCTAAATACTAAGGTGTAAGATAAGTGCTTTCTTCCCAGTTCTTCCTATGCAAGTGTTTTAAACTTTAAGGCATTTATGGGGCATCTATTAATGACATAATTGGGAATATACACTACCTCTATTCAAGATATATTTTGGCATTCTAGAAAGGTACCTAGTTGTCTCCACAAGATGCCAGTTATTTGTTTCTATCACTCCATATTCCCTAGGAAGTATATGCAATAGTGAATTCTTCTTGACTCTCTATAAAACTCAAACAACTCTCCTCTTCCTTGTAGTTATTTGTTTCTATCACTCCATCTTCCCCAAGAAGTATATACAAATTCTTGCTTGACTCCTCTCTTTCTACAAAACTCAATCAACACTAAGTCTTCCTTGGGGTTTCTATTTTATTGCCATTTAAATAGCTAATAACCAAGCATCCAGGAGACTTGAAAGCAACCTACATTCATTTTGTGTGATGACTGGCATTGATAGATATCTATTGATAGTTATTGTGTGATGTCAAGTTCAAACAATGATGTGTGTTTCATGGAAGATAAGTTGGATGGGACCAACTATCCCATATCAAAGTAAAAAATAAAGGATGCAAAATATAAAGCAAGCAGGTATAATTCTTATTACTCAAATAAAGAAATTTTGGTTCCATCACATATTGAGTGTTAAGACAACACTAAAGTGTCCAATATTGTAAAAATGTTACAACCAAAGAGTCTGTTGTGCAAGATCTTCACATGAAGGATGGGGAATCCATCTAGTCTCTCGATAATATTTAAAGTGATAATGGTGCAACTTTATCTTTGGCTCTTATTGAAATTTCTGAAGACCAATGTTGGTCTATTTGCTTTTCACTTTATCTTCACGTTGCAAGAGTCACATGGCTTACTCTAATGGGAACAATGTATACAGTTGAAAGCACTAAGACATAATTAGCATGATTAGGCTTTCACCTCATATGGTAGAGGATGTGGAAGAGGCAAGAAATGCAAGAGGATGATCACATGATAGAGGATAATCACATGAAACTGTGTGCAAAGCCATTTCCTGGGATTAGAAATGCCTCCAAATGATTCTAATGAATTTATATAATTTGGGTGTGTATTAATATGCCTCAAATGAGAAATGTATTGTGTAACACTGATGTGGTCCTCAACCTTGTCTACAAGAATCCTTCATAGCTTGGCTCCATTGAACTTAGTTTTCTTGTGAAGTAGGCACTTGGGGCTGAGTGCACCTTACTTATGAACAATTAGGGTAGCAACTCATTATGGCATTTTGAAGATATTGCAGACTTCCAAAGTAGAAAATGACTCCATGCACATATACAAGACTAGGAGATGGATGCGCCAAGCTCTCATGTGTAGCATGAACACTTGAGCAAGATACAATAGGCTTTACAAGTATTACTTATATTATATTGCTAGTGATTCATAAACTTTTGTGGGAGTATTTGAGGTTTAGGGCTCTAAACTTGATGAGACTTTGTAATCATCTAAGTACTAGATAACCCATCCATAATTTCTAGCTCTTCATAACTTAGTTTGGATTCCAAATCTACAAGATACACAAAAATTAGTCTTTTTGTGCCATCATGATCCAAGAGATGTAGTGGTTCAATGGTCCTCCAAACCACATCCTTTGGATGAGAGTGTAAGGCCATTTGGTATCCTTATTGGAGAATGAGTCCATAGTGGCAATCCATGGTGCTAGTAGTGATGAGAGCAATTTTTGGCTTGTGTGAGCGTCAGTTAAGAATGCAATATGAAGGTGAGACATGGGTTGAGAGTAGAGTTTTATAGTTTCTTAACCATTTGTAGAGATATTCTAAAAGCTCTAGAAGGATTGCTTGTACAATATTGCCAGTGATATGGAAAGTTGTGGGACTATTGGGAGGGTTGGGGATTCAAACTTGATGAGACTTTGTAAGAACCTACTGGATCTCCCATCTAAAATTTCTAGCTCTTTAGAGCTTAGTTTGGATCCTAAGTATGGAAGATGCAAAAAAATTAGGGCTTTTCTACCATCTTGATCCAATAGATGTTGCAACGGCCCAATGGCCCTTCAAATTGAATCCAATGGGAGGGTGCCTTGGATCCTCTACTCTTGCACTACAATGGTAGTGTATATACAAATTTTGGATGAGTTTAACAAAATTTGGTATCCCTGTCCATGATGGCAATCCATGGGTGCTAATAATGAGAGTAGTCATTTTTTGCGTATTTGAAACCTAGGCCAAGAGCTTCATATATTTCCTTTGGTCTTATTTGATAGATTATAAAGTGTTCATTGTAACACATTCTAGAGGGTACATGAGGTTGGAACTTTAGCCAAGTGCATGAGGTTGGCACTTTAGCCAAGACAAAATTTTCATGGTTACTAGTAGCAATTTTAGGCATGGCTACAACCTAGGCCACTTTCTTTAGGATGAGACCTAGATTGAGAGTTTGGTTTTAAAGACTTAAACTTGTCTAGAAGTCTCTTTCATAGCTTGTATCCGCCATTGAAATCGGTTTTGGCGAAGGCAGCATAGCACTACCTATATGATTGAAGTGTGTTTTTCACTTGTCTCTAACAGAAAGATATTCTTAAAGTTTTTCACAAAAGAATACATTTACAGAAAGGGATTTTATAATTTCATGAAAATCTACAAAGGGGGTGATAATAATTTGTAGAAAGTGGTTACATAGGGCTTTATAAAAGAGGCATTGAATGCACGTGATATAGGCATCTTACACTAAGTGACCTCCCCGAGCTTGTGATTGTCTAATATGTGAAGTTGAGACCTTTAGGCTAAACCATCCCAGTGGTTAAAACTGTGATAGTGTCCCAAACCATCCTGGTGGTTGAAATTGTGACTTTCCTAAACATGTCCTAAACCAGCCCGGTGATTGGCATTGTGACTTTCCTAAACTAGCACGGTGGTTGAAAATTGTTTTGCTTCTTTATATACTTTAATTAGAATGTGTTTTGTATTCTTTTAGTAGTAGCAAAAAGCGGGCTCATTGTTCTATTGTTCCCACATGTTGGGTCAGCAGACGAAGTTGTATCTCAAGTTTGTGGATAAGAATCTAGACATTTCAATTGAGCAGAGGAGCTTTGAGCATTGTAAGCACTGGTACATTAGGAAACTCAAAGACATGAATGTTTGTTGTTGCAAAAAACACATAGACTTTGACCTAGCTCGGCAAGCTATGAATGACTTGAGATTTGATCGTGTTGGAGCATTGCTCCATGGGGATCGATTCCCATGCCTCCCCAATGAATGCACAGTCTATAGGCCACTTGGATCCTCATCATGTGTTGCATGGGAGGGCAGGTTTTGTAGCCTGAGGTCTCTGTGGGAGCCAATGGTTTGTCCAAAGGGAGACCGTGCATGGCACATGCAAGCATTTCAGTTTGAAGCTGATGAAGAAGACATTCAATGTCTTTTCAAATGAAATAAGGAAAGACAACCATGTTGCTATAAAATGGAGGAGATTTGAAAATACTGATGTTGAAGGATCCGATGAAAAGAGATGGCTACTGTCATGTAAGAGTGCCCAACCAAGGAAGCTTGTAGGCCATGTGGTTCAATCCATCCCAAAATATGTGCTTCACATTTTGACGACCAGTTGGCATGATAAGTAGTTTAGGATGTGCCTTGCCAATTTTCCCCATGACACTATTGTATCTGTCATAGATTTTGCAAAAAATTATTCTTTTCAATAACAAGATGAGATACAAAGTGCTCACTGGTACAACAAGTAGATAACAATTCTTGTGCATTTCATGTATAGTCATTTGCTTGATTCTTCCATGCCTAATGCCAATCTTCTTGCTGACTCACAGGAGTCCAAGTCAATGCAACGCACTTACCATTTCTACATTTCAGATGATAGGGACATGACACCCTATCTATGCAGCATGCTTTTCTACTGCATTGCGAATGGATGAAAAAGGAAAATCCCCATGTAGAAAATATAAAACAACATTGGGTGTGGTCAGATGGTGCTACCTCTGAATTTAAATCAGCACATGGATTCTATGTCATCTCAAGGTTCAAATCCCTAACCAACTAGACATGATGTGGAATTTCTTTGGGTCTAGCCTGGCAAGGGTGAACATGATGGATGCGGTGCTGTTATTAAGCAAGCTCTAATTAAAAACCCATTAGCATGCCCTCAAGAAAAACTCAATGATGCCCATGATGCTGTAACATGGCTTATAGCAAACCTCTCCACAGGCCCCATTCAACATACTGTAAACAAAGCCTTAAGAATACTATAGTATGCAGACTGTTCCATGACGTGAAAGCAGATGAAGTGCAAGTGGATGAAGTGCAAAGGAGAAGTCAACATGATTGCGAGAAAATTAAAGGAATTCGTGGTCTGCACAGCATATGGGGCTTTTCAAACAACCAACTAATTAAAATGAGAAAAATTTCTTGTTTCTGCAGTGCGTGCATCATAGGGGATCATGACAATTGTGAGAACAGTGCAGTTGCGAAGACATGGGAGCGAGTTCAAGTTTTTCCTCTACGTTCAAATGGAGTGACAAACAATGGAGAGACAAATGACCCGCCACAATTTGGGGAAGTTTCGATGACCTCACTAACTGTCTGGAAGAGGGGGATAACTTTGCACTTGTTGCAAATTCTAGGGAGAACAAGGAAGATGGCCCATACTTTCTGTTGTAGTGTACAAAACCTAAGTACAAGCTTGAGGAAACATTTAAGGATAATTGGGGAACAACCTATGAGAAGTGGGATGTAGTAGTTGGAGCTTTTTGGTACAAAAAAATATCCAAGAGAGGCCGCAATTACGAACTGCTACATAAGAGTCCACAAACATGTGAGTACTCATATCTAGTAAGAGCTATTATGTTCAAGATGCAACCTGTGCCACAATGAAAGAAGGGCAAGAGTGTCTTCAAATTGGATTTAGAAATGCATGAGCACATCTTGGGATGTCTTGGAGTGGTGGACAAGGACGACTGAGATAGTACTAAGAAAAAGTATGTAGTCTCATTGTAGGGAAATAATATGTCCATTTGTCCTACAAAATGGAATTTGTATTGAGACTGCTTCTTTTTAGTATATCCCAAACAACCACTGTGTTGGTTTTATTAAATTGTTTTTTTAAATCCCAAATGGTAAAACCCATGCTTGTTTTTACTATATCCCAACAACCACCATGCTAGTTTCCCATAACAAATCCACACATCCTATAAGTCCATTCATCTTGTAACGATAGAAGCAAACCACCATGCTGGTGGATCCTAGTGCAAACCAACCACCATGCTGGCAATAACTTATCTTGCACTACTACCGTGATATCCCTACACTACTACCATGCTATCCTAAAATTTGTTGCACAATGCTATACTAAAACAGTGCCCTTTAAATACTTTTTATCGTTTTGTTAACTGTCAGATTTCATCCCATGCTTGCTTTTAGTATATCCCAACAACGACTGTGCTGGTTTCCCATAACGAATCCATTCATCTCGTAATAATAGAAGCAAATCACCATGGTAGTGGATGTTCATATTCTACTGCAACTAACCACTACACTTGCAATAACTTATCTTGCACTAATCTTGCACTACTACCATGCTATCCCTACACTATTGCCATGCTATCCTAAAATTTGTTACACAGTGCTAGTGCCCTTTGACATGTAAAAGCCACACTTGACCACCTTAAGTAGCAATGCAAGCACTAAGGGGAGGTGATGGAATGTAACTCACATCTGACCACCTTGCAGTAGCCAAAGGATCATGGCACCAAGGGGAGGTGTTGAGAGTTGTGGTGCCATGAGCACATAATTAAAGGCTAAGGTATGGTATAGGAAAGAATTAAAGTAGCCACCCTAGGACGTGGACTACATGATGTGGAGATGTGGATTGAGGATATCCACAAGGAGAGATGTGGATGAGAGGATCGCACGTGCTGACTATTCAAAGGGCACTCTCTATATAAGAGGCCTATCATGTATTGTTGATATAGCACATTGGAATAGATTAAGTGTTTCATACTTCTTGCCTCTCTCTCAATGGCATACCATATTTGGTTTGATCCTCCGTGATCTTTATGCTCATTAAGTGATAGATTAGGCTAGTACGATCCGCACTTTGTCACCATTGCCGTCCGTGAAAAATTTCCTGATTTTGAGGAGTTGTTTGCTCTTCTAATTTCTGAAGAGCAGAGAAATGGTGGTGCATCTTCTTCAAGAGAAACTTCAAAAGAAACTGCCTTCTACTCAAATGCATTGTGGTTGCATGGAGATACATTGAGAAACATACAATTAAGCTTTCAGAAAATGCAATTGATGATATGGCCCTTGAGGGTCCCTTCTAGAGGAAAGGGCCATATCGACATGGATTATACAATATCTAGGATGCCATTAGACAGAAATAGCATGTTGATATGGCCCTTGTCCCTAGAGGGGATCCCTCAAGGGAGGGGTCCTGGCGGCCGCAGTCGCTAGAACCCTCCCCCGCCGCCTGCCCCGCCCTTCCCTCCCCCCCTCCTCCCTACCTCCCTCGACCCCGCTAGAAACCCCCCCTCCCTCCCTCCCTCGACCCCGCCCTCACCCCCGCCCCTCCCTCCCTCCCCCCTCCCTACCTGGCTCCCCTCCCCCCCCTCCCCCCCTCGACCCCGCCCCCGCCTCTCCCTCCTCTCCCCCTCCCTCCCCTCCCCCCCCTCCATCCTCTCCTTCTCCTCTCCTCCTGGCGGCCGCTAGGAACCTCTCTCTCTCTCTAATTCCTCTCTCTCTCTAGTTCCTCTCTCTTCAAATTTTTTTTTAAAAATCTAGATAAAGAATTAATCAAAAAAATTTGCAAGTACCTGGAAAAAGTTTGTAAGTTTGCTCTTTCTTGCTTTCTTGCTCTTCCTTGCTTGCTTTCTTAATTGTCCTTGCTTTCTTGCTTCAATGAATGAAATGAGGGGAGAATGAATGAAGAAGGAAGACTATATATAAGAAAAATAGGTTTTCCTCCTCCTCTCCTATTGGCTTTCATTCCTCCCCTCTCTCCTATTGGCTTTTCATTTATCCCCCCTCCCATTGGCTCCCATTACTCCCCCTCACCCATTGGAACCCCATCCCTCATCCCAATCTTCCATTAGCACTCCCCCCATCCATTTGTTCTTCCTCCCCCATTGCCACCACTCCCATCCCACATTTCTACCATGTCCCATACTCCTCCCATTTCCCAAAATCCCATATTTCCCCATCTCACCCTCCTCTTTTTCATCCCCTATTAACTCCCCTCACTCATTTCACTCTATCCTACTCCCCTATTACCTTCCCCTCTCCCATTCCATTCTTCCCTCCCAACTCTCACTTCCACTTCCCATTACTCACTTGCCATTTGAAAACTATTAATATATTATTATACTATTTTTTATACTTATTATCATACACCCCTATTACTTCGCTCTCCCATTTCACTCCTCCCTCCTCACTCCCACTTCCACTTCCCATTACTCACTTGCTATACCCATTTGCAAACTATTAATATATTATTATATGATTTTTTATACTATTTGCAAACTTACATGTGGGCAAAATGACAGGTGTCAAAGCGATCCTATTGTGGTCATACAACAATTGTGATTTTATTCAGGGGTGTATTTATCCTCATCAACAAGCTTATTTACTCAAGGTATAAAGTGCATAATTTGTGCACTAGGTGTTTACTTTGTTGTATCAAAATTGTTTGCCAACACACATATACACATACCAATAATTTTCTAATATTATCGCATCTACATTTCTCCGATGGGCACAAAACTTTGTACATGCCTCAACCTAGGTCGTATTGACTTGCATACAAAGTGGTGCACCCATCCCATAAGTACTTGTTTGGATACCAAGGTCAAAAACGGTATTTAATACTTAATCTACCATGTAAAGCATATCCGATGGGCATAATACTTTGCACGTGCCTCAAAAGCGGTGGTATGGTATTCCATGCAAAGTGGAACGCCCATTTAATAAGTACTTGGTATGTTAATATACCTATTTTAAGAGCGTGTTCTTTGACAAATGTGCATAACACTAGGGGAAAAATGGTGTATGATGTGTGATCCCCCATGCAAAGCATAACCGATAGACACAATACTGTGCACGCACATCAACCTAGTTGAAATTGACTTTCTTGCAAAGTGGCTCCCCCATCTGACAAGTACTTTTTAGAATATCACACTTAGGACCATGTTTTTTATTCGTTGTTGTCCATGACACTAAGGCAAAAACGTTGATTTATGCTTAATCAACAATGCAACACATATGTGATCATCACAATACTTTGCACACATCTCAACCTAGGTATTATTGACTTACATGCAAAGTGGCGTGCCCATCCCATAAGTACTTAGTCGAATAACACATCTAGGACCGCGTTTTTTGATGGTTGTGCATGACACTAAGGCCAAAACAGCGTTTAATGCTTGTTCGACAATGCAAAGCATATCTGATGGGCACAATACTTTGCATGAGTCTCAAAAATTGTGGTATTGCATTGCATGCAAAGTGGTACACCCATCTGATAAGCAGGTTGTTAGATAACACAACTAAAAGCATGTTTTTTTATGGTTGTGCATGACATTGAGGCACAAATGGAGTTTAATACATGATATATCATGCAAAGTACATCCGATGGGCAAAATACTTTGCACCCACCTCAACCTAGGTGTTATTGAGTTGCATGAAAAGTTTTGTGTCGATTAGATAAGTACTTGATCCGATACCACACCTAGGACCGTGTTTTTTTACAAATGTGCTTGACACTAAGGCAAAAACAATCTTTTATGCTTGATCAACAATGCAAAGAATATCTGATGGTCACAATACCTTGCACACACCTTCAACTAGGTGGAATTGACTTACATGCAAAGTGGCATTCCCATCGCATAAGTACTTGATCGGATAATATACCTAGCAGCGTGTTTTTTAACGGATGTGCATGACACTAACACTAAAATGGTATTTAATGCTCGATCGACCATACAAAGCATATCCGATGGGCACAATACTTTTCCTACATTGCAACCTAGGTGGTATTGAAATGTTCTCAAAGAGGCACACCCATCCGATACGTACTTGGTTAGATAACACACCTAAGGGCATGTTTTTTTGTGGATGTGCATATCACTACGGGAAAAATGTTGTATAATGCATAATTGATCATGCAGAGCATATCTGATGGTGACAATACTTTGCATGCATCTCAACTAGTTGAAACAGACTTGCGTGCAAAGTGGAGCCCCCATCTCATAAGTACTTGTTTGATTAACACACTGAGGACCATGTTTTTTCATGGTTGTGCATGACACTAAGGCAAAAATGGTGTTTTATGCTTGATCGACAATGAAAAGCATATCCGATGGGCACAATACTTTGCACACACCTTCAACTAGGTGAAATTGACTTACATGCAAAGTGGCATGCCCATCCCATAAGTGCTTGATCGGATAACATACCTAGCAGTGTCTTTTTTTGGGATGTGCATGACACTAGAGCAAAAATAGTATTTAATGCTCGATCGACCATGCAAAGGATATCCGATGGGCACAACACTTTTCCTACACCACAACCTAGGTGGTATTGAGACGTTCTCAAAGAGGCACACCCATCCGATAAGTACTTGGTCAAATAAAATAACACACCTAAGGGAGTATTTTTTTACGGATGTGCATATCACTAGGGAAAAAATGGTGTATAATGCGTGATCGGCCATGCTTGAATCATATCCAATGGTGTCAATACTTTTCATGCACCTCAACGTATTTTAAACAGACTTGCGTGAAAACTGGAGCCCCCATCCGATAAGTACTTGTTTGATAAACACACCTAGGACTGTGTTTCTTCATGGTTGTGCATGACACTAAGGCAAAAACATTATTTTATGCTTGATCAACAATGCAAAGCATATCTGATGGGCACAATACTTTGCACACACATTCAACTAGGTGGAATTGACTTACATGCAAAGTGGCACTCCCATCCCATAAGTGCTTGATCGGATAACATACCTAGCAGCGTATTTTTTTATGGATGTGCATGACACTAGAGTAAAAATAGTATTTAATGCTCGATCGATCATTCAAAGAATATCCGATGGGCACAACACTTTTTGTACGCCTCAACCTACATGGTATTGGAATTTTCTCAAAGAGGCACACCCATCCGATAAGTATTTGGTCAGATAACACACCTAAGGGCGTGTTTTTTTTGCAGATGCTTATCACTCGGGAAAAAATGGTGTATTATGCGTGATCGACCATGCAAAGCATATCCGATGGTGGCAATACTTTTCATGCACCTCAACGTAGTTCAAACAGACTTGCATGCAAAGTGGATCCCCCATCCGATAAGTACTTGTTTGAATAACACACCTAGGACCGTGTTTTTTCATGGTTGTGCATGACACTAAGGCAAAAACGGTGTTTTATGCTTGATCGACAATGCAAAGCATATCCGATCGGCACAATACTTTGCACACACCTTAAAATATGTGTAATTGACTTACATGCAAAGTGGCATGCCCATCCCATAAGTGCTTGATCGGATAACATACCTAGCAACGTGTTTTTTTACGGATGTGCATGACAATAGAGCAAAAATAGTATTTAATGCTCGATCGACCATGCAAAGGATTTCCGATGGACACAACACTTTTTATATGCCTCAACCTAGGTGGTATTGGAATGTTCTCAAAGAAGCACACCCATCCGATAAGTACTTGGTTAGATAACACACCTAAGGGCATGTTTTTTTACAGATGTCCATATCACTAGGGAAAAAATGGTGTATAATGCGTGATCGACCATGCAAAGCATATCTGATGGTGAAAATACTTTGCATGCACCTCAACATAGTTGAAAGGGACTTGCGTGCAAAGTGGAGCCCCCATCTGATAAGTACTTGGTCAAATAACATACCTAAGGCCGTGTTTTTATATGGTTGTGCATGACATAAAGGCAAAAATGGTGTTTTATGCTTGATCGACAATGCAAAGCATATCTGATGGGCACAATACTTTGCACACACCTTCAACTAGGTAGAATTGACTTACATGTAAAGTGGAATTCCCATCGCTTAAGTACTTGATCAGATAACACACCTAGCAACGTGTTTTTTACGAATGTGCATGACACTAAGGCAAAAATGGTATTTAATGCTCGATCAACCATGCAAATCATATCCAATGGGCACAATACTTTCCTACGCCTTAACCTAGGTGGTAGTGAAATTTTCTTCAAGAGTCACACTCATCCGATAAGTACTTGGTCAGATAACATACCTAAGGGTGTGTTTTTTTGCGGATGTGCATATCACTAGGGAAAAAATGGTGTATAATGTGTGATCGACCATGCAAATCATATCCGATGGTGATAATACTTTGCGCACACCTCAATGTGGTTGAAAAGGACTTGCATGAAAAGTGGAGCCCCCATCCGATAAGTACTTGTTCGATTAACACACGTAGGACCATGTTTTTTCATGCTTGTGCATGACACTAAGGCAAAAACATTGTTTTATGCTTGATCGACAATGAAAAGCATATCCGATGGGCACAATACTTTGCACACACCTTAAACTAGGTGGAATTGACTTACATGAAAAGTGGCACTCCCATCCCATAAGTGCTTGATCAAATAACATAGCTAGCAGCGTGTTTTTTTACGAATGTGCATGACACGAGCAAAAATAGTATTTAATGCTCGATCAATCATGCAAAGGATATCCGATGGACACAACACTTTTCATATGCCTCAACCTAGGTGATATTGGAATGTTCTCAAAGAGGTACACCCATCTGATACGTACTTGGTCAGATAATACACCTAAGGGCATGTTTTTTTGCGGATGTGCATATCACTCGGGAAAAAATGGTGTATAATGCGTGATCAACCATGCAAAGCATATCCAATGGTGACAATACTTTGCATGCACCTCAACGTAGTTGAAACAGACTTGCGTGCAAAGTCGAGCCCCCATCCAATAAGTACTTGTTTGAGTAACACACCTAGGACTATGTTTTTTCATGGTTGTGCATGACACTAAGGCAAAAATGGCATTTTATGCTTGATCGACAATGCAAAGCATATCCGATGGACAAAATAATTTGCACACAACTTCAACTAGGTGGAATCGACTTACATGCAAAGTGGCATGCCCATCCCATAAGTGCTTGATCAGATAACATACCTAGCAGCGTGTTTTTTTACGGATGTGCATGACACTAGAGCAAAAATAGTATTTAATGCTCGATCGACCATGCAAAGGATTTCCAATGGGCACAACACTTTTAATATGCCTCAACCTAGGTGGTATTGGAATGTTCTCAAAGAGGCACATGCATCCAATAAGTTCTTGGTCAGATGGCACACCTAAGGGCACGTTTCTTTGCGGATGTCCATATCACTAGGAAAAAAATGGTGTATAATGCGTGATCGACCATGCAAAGCATATCCGATGGTGACAATACTTTGCACACACCTCAACATAGTTGAAAGGGACTTGTGTGCAAAGTGGAGTCCCCATCTGATAAGTACTTGGTCAGATAACACACCTAAGGTCGTGTTTTTATATGGTTGTGCATGACACAAAGGCAAAAACAGTGTTTTATGCTTGATCAACAATGCAAAGCATATCCGATGGGCACAATACTTTGCAAACACCTTCAACTAGGTAGAATTGAATTACATGCAAAATGGCATTCCCATCGCATAAGTACTTGATCGGATAACCCACCTAGCAGCGTGTTCTTTTATGGATGTGCATGACACTAAGGCGAAAATGGTATTTAATGCTCGATCGAACATGCAAAGCATATTCGATGGGCACAACACTTTTTCTATGCCCTAACCTAGGTGGTATTGAAATGTTCTTAGAGATGCACACCCATCCGATAAGTACTTGGTCAGATAACATACCTAAGGGCGTGTTTTTTTGCGGATGTGCATATCACTACGGGAAAAACATTGTATAATGCGTAATCGACCATGCAGAGCATATCCAATGGTGACAATGATTTGCACGCATGTCAACCTAGTTGAAACGGACTTACGTGCAAACTGGAGCCCCCATCCGATAAGTACTTGTTTGATTAACACACTTAGGACCGTGTTTTTTCATGGTTGTGCATGACATTAAGGAAAAAACGGTGTTTTATGCTTGATCGACAATGCAAAGCATATCTGATGGGCACAACGCTTTGCACACACCTTCAACTAGGCAGAATTGACTTACATGCAAAGTGGCACACCCATCCCATAAGTGCTTGATCGGATAACATACCTAGCAGCGTGCATATCACTAGGGAAAAAACGGTGTATAATGCGTGATTGACCATGCAAATCATATCCAATGGTGACAATACTTCTCGCACACCTCAACATAGGTTAAACATGCTTGTGTGCAAAGTGGAGCCCCCATCCAATAAGTACTTGTTTGATTAACACACCTAGGACCGTGTTTTTTCATGGTTGTGCATGACATTAAGGCAAAAACGTTGTTTTATGCTTGATCGACAATGCAAGGCATATATGATGGGCACAATACTTTGCACAAACCTTCAACTAGGTGGAATTGACTTACATGCAAAGTGGCACTCCCATCCCATAAGTTCTTGATCATATAACATACCTAGCAGCGTGTTTTTTTACGGATTTGCATGACACTAGAGCAAAAATAGTATTTATTGCTTGATCGATCATGCAAAGGATATCCGATGGGCACAACAGCTTTTGTACACCTCAAACTAGATGGTATTGGAATGTTCTCAAAGAGGCACACCCATCCGATAAGTACTTGGTCAGATAACACACTTAAGGGCGTGTTTTTTTATGGATGTGCATATCACTCGGGAAAAAATGGTGTATAATGCATGATCGACCATGCAAAGCATATCCAATGGTAACAATACTTTGAACGCACCTCAACGTAGTTGAAACAGACTTGCGTGCAAAGTGGAGCCCCCATCTGATAAGTACTTGTTTGAATAACACACCTAGGATCGTGTTTTTTCATGGTTGTGCATGACACTAAGGCAAAAACGGTATTTTATCCTTGATCGACGATGCAAAGCATATCCGATGGGCACAATACTTTGCACACACCTTCAACTTGATGGAATTGACTTACATGCAAAGTGGCATGTCCATCCCATAAGTGCTTGATCGGATAACATACCTAGCAACATGTTTTTTTACGGATGTGCATGACACTAGAGCAAAAATAGTATTTAATGTTTGATCGACCATGCAAAGGATATCCGATGGGCACAACACTTTTTGTACGCCTTAACCTAGGTGGTGTTGAGATGTTCTCAAAGAGGCACACCCATCCGATAAGTACCTAGTTAGATAACACACCTAAGGGCGTGTTTTTTTGCGGATGTCCATATCACTAGGGAAAAAATGGTGTATAATGCATGATCGCCCATGCAAAGCATATCCGATGGTGACAATACTTTGCACGCACCTCAACATAGTTGAAACCAACTTGTGTGCAAAGTGGAGCCCCCATCCGATAAGTACTTGTTTGAATAACACACCTACGACCGTGTTTTTATATGGTTGTGCATGACACTAAGGAAAAAACGGCGTTTTATGCTTGATCGACAATGCAAAGCATATCCAATTGGCACAATACTTTGCACACACCTTCAACTAGGTGGAATTGACTTACATGCAAAGTGGAATTCCCATTGCATAAGTACTTGATCAGATAACACACCTAGCAGCGTGTTTTTTTACGGATGTGCATGACACTAAGGAAAAAATGGTATTTAATGCTCGATCGACCATGCAAAGCATATCCAATGGGCACAATACTTTTCCTACACCTTAACCTAGGTGGTATTGAAATGTTCTCAAAGAGGGACACCCATCCGATAAGTACTTGGTCAGATAACATACCTAAGGGCATGTTTTTTTTTGGATGTGCATATCACTACGGGAAAAACGTTGTATAATGCATAATCAACCATGTAGAGCATATCCAATGGTGACAATACTTTGCACACATCTCAACCTAGTTGAAACGGACTTGTGTGCAAACTGGAGCCCCCGTCCGATAAGTACTTGTTTGAATAACACACCTACGGCCATGTTTTTATATGGTTGTGCATGACACTAAGGCAAAAACGGTGTTTTATGCTTGATCGACAATGCAAAGCATATCCGATGGGCACAATACTTTGTACACACCTTCAACTAGGTGGAATTGACTTACTTGCACTTTGTACATACCTTTAACTAGGTGGAATTGACTTACATGCAAAGTGGCACACCCATCCCATAAGTGCTTGATCGGATAACATACCTAGCAGCGTGTTTTTTTTACGGATGTGCATGACACTAGAGCAAAAATAGTATTTAATGCTTGATCGACCATGCAAAGGATATCTGATGGGGGCAGAATACTTTTCTACACCACAAGCTAGGTGGTATTGAAATGTTCTCAAAGAGGCACACCTATCCGATAAGTACTTGGTCAGATAACACACCTAAGGGCATGTTTTTTTGCGGATGTGCATAGCATTAGGGACAAAATGGTGTATAATGCGTGATCGACCATGCAAATCATATCCGATGGTGACAATACTTTGCACGCACCTCAACGTACTTGCGTGCAAAGTGGAGCCCGCATCCGATAAGTACCAAGTGTTTGATTAACACACCTAGGACCGTGTTTTTTCATGGTTGTGCATGACACTAAGACAAAAACATTGTTTTATGCTTGATCAACAATGCAAAGGATATCCGATGGGCACAATACTTTGCACGCGCCTTCAAGTAGGTGTAATTGACTTGCATTTAAAGTGGCACTCCCATCCCATAAGTGCTTGATCGGATAACATATCTAGCAGCGTGTTTTTTTACAGATGTGCATGACACGAGCAAAAATAGTATTTAATGCTCGATCGACCATGCAAAGGATTTCCGATGGAACAACACTTTTTATATGCCTCAACCTAGGTGGTATTGGAATGTTCTCAAAGAAGCACACCCATCCGATAAGTACTTGGTTAGATAACACACCTAAGGGCGTGTTTTTTTATAGATGTCCATATCACTAGGGAAAAAATGGTGTATAATGCGTGATCGACCATGCAAAGCATATCTGATGGTGACAATACTTTGCATGCACCTCAACATAGTTGAAACAGACTTGCGTGCAAAGTGGAGCCCCCATTCGATAAGTACTTGGTCAAATAACATACCTAAGGCCGTGTTTTTATATGGTTGTGCATGACACAAAGGCAAAAACGGTGTTTTATGCTTGATCGACAATGCAAAGCATATTCGATGGGCACAATACTTTGCACACACCTTCAACTAGGTAGAATTGACTTACATGTAAAGTGGCATTCCCATCGCTTAAGTACTTGATCAGATAACACACCTAGCAACGTGTTTTTTACGGATGTGCATGATACTAAGGCAAAAATGGTATTTAATGCTCGATTGACCATGCAAAGCATATCCAATGGGCACAATACTTTCCTACACCTTAACCTAGGTGGTAGTGAAATTTTCTTCAAGAGGCACACCCATCCGATAAGTACTTGGTCAGATAACATACCTAAGGGTGTGTTTTTTTGCGGATGTGCATATCACTATGGACAAAATGGTGTATAATGCGTGATCGACCATGCAAATCATATCCGATGGTGACAATTCTTTGCACGCACCTCAACGTACTTGCGTGCAAAGTGGAGCCCGCATCCGATAAGTACCAAGTGTTTGATTAACACACCTAGGACCGTGTTTTTTCATGGTTGTGCATGACACTAAGGCAAAACATTGTTTTATGCTTGATCAACAATGCAAAGGATATCCGATGGGCACAATACTTTGCACGCGCCTTCAAGTAGGTGTAATTGACTTACATTTAAAGTGGCACTCCCATCCCATAGGTGCTTGATCGGATAACATATCTAGCAGCGTGTTTTTTTCCAGATGTGCATGACACTAGAGCAAAAATAGTATTTATTGCTTGATCGATCATGCAAAGGATATCCGATGGACACAACACTTTTTGTATACCTCAACCTAGGTGGTATTGGAATGTTCTCAAACAGGCATACCCATCCGATAAGTACTTGGTCAGATAACACACCTAAGGGCATGTTTTTTTGCGGATGTGCATATCACTCGAGAAAAAATGGTGTATAATGCGTGATCAACCATGCAAAGCATATCCTATGGTGACAATATTTTGCACGCACCTCACTATAGTTGAAACGGTCTTGCGTGCAAAGTGGAGCCCCCATCCGATAAGTACTTGTTTGAATAACACACCTAGGGTTGTGTTTTTATATGGTTGTGCATGACACTAAGGCAAAAACGGTGTTTTATGCTTGATCGACAATGGAAAGCATATCCGATGGGCACAATACTTTTCAGACACCTTCAACCAGGTGGAATTGACTTACATGAAAAGTGGCATTCCCATCGCATAAGTACTTGATCGGGTAACACACCTAGCAGTGTGTTTTTTTACGGATGTGCATGACACTAAGGCAAAAATGGTATTTAATGCTCAATAGACCATGCAAAGCATATCCGATGGGAACAATACTTTTCCTTTGCCTTAACCTAGGTGGTATTGAAATTTTCTAAAAGAGGCACACCGATCCGATAAGTACTTAGTCAGATAACATACCTAAGGGCGTATTTTTTGTTGGATGTGCATATCACTACGTGAAAAATATTGTATAATGCACAATTGACCATGCAGAGCATATCCGATGGTGACAATAATTTTCACACATCTCAACCTAGTTGAAACGGACTTGCATGCAAATTGGAGCCCCCATCCGATAAGTACTTTCTGATTAGCACACTTAGGATCGTGTTTTTTCATGGTTGTGCATGACACTAAGGCAAAAACAGTGTTTTATGCTTGATCAACAATGCAAAGCATATCCAATGGGCACAATACTTTGCACACACCTTCAACTAGGTGGAATTGACTTACATGCAAAGTGGCATGCCCATCCCATAAGTGCTTGATTGGATAACATACCTAGCAGCGTGTTTTTTTACGGATGTGCATGACACTTGAAGAAAAATAGTATTTAATGCTCGATCGACCATGCAAAGGATAACTTGGTGTGTCCATCTAATGAGTACTTGATCGGATAACTTCTCCCACCAATAAATTAAGCTTTAATTAAAAATTATAATAAATGAGTAGATTATTAAATAGAGACTAATATTTATGTAATTGTTGCTACTGCAGCTTGCTTGCGAAGGACTCTCACAAAGGAGATGGCTATAGATTTTGTCCCTGGGATGGATGTGATTTTATGTAGCAAAAGAGAAGTAGTTGCTTTTGCTACAATCCATGATAGTGATCCCAATTCAGTTTGCCACTTTCGAAGACTTGGCGAAGATAAGGTGGCAATTATTGTATCAAAGATTCTTAGCGCACATGTTGAGGTAAAGTATAAATGTGGAGATATGGAAACACTTGGAGATGTTATGCCTTACAATACATCCAACAAATCATTTTCAGCATGGGACAAAGATGAGACTTATGCAACAGACATTATCAAGAATACAAAGTGCACCACCTTGGATTTTACTATAGGGGACATTTTACAAATGAGATCATTTGCAAATAAGATTGTAGCAGAAGGTGAAGTATTGGGATTTGAACAAGTGGAGCAATGGTCATTTGCACAGATGAGGATTTTAAAAGTCACTGATGATGGTATTGTTGATAACATAACATCGTTATGTGACCTACTATGAGGTAGGCAAGAATATGAGATGGAGCATGCAATTTTTAAACATGAGAAAGAGGCACGTGGTTTTCAATGATAAAGACAAGGTATACTACAATATCAAAGGACCTAAAAAGCATGCCCATGTGCCAGGCTCTATCACTTCAAATGCAGATGATTTCAATATACTCAATTATAGAAGTGACATCTTATCTAGAGTGGATGAGTTCATTGGTTCCGAGAAACAAAATGATTTTAGAAGCGAAACCTTATCTGGGATGGATGAATTCTTGCACAGTGAGAAGGGCAAAGGTTTCAATAGAGATGTCTTATCAAGTGTGGATGAGTTCAAGCATATTAACAAACTTGGTGTCAATCAAGCTTGTGGATTTGTGAAAGCCATGCAAGATGTCCCAATGAGTGATCTTCTCTCAGGAGTGGAAGAGTTTCAAGGTTCTCAATACTCTCATAGAATATTGAATTCATTTAATGGTCCTAAGAGTATGTTAAAAACGAGGATGAGATCAACAGAGGATTATTCAATATTTAACTTTGATTCTGATATGGCCAAGGATGCAATGACCAATCATGGATGCTTGGTTACAAACAAATGTGAGGAGAAGAAGTGCATAAATACTGATAACAATGTGCACGAGGAACGAAAACGGTCATACATATGCATGAAGAGAAAGCAAATCCAAGCAAATCCACAAAAGCAACCAAAGAGGAAGAGACTAATGAAGGAGGAGAACACGTTAAATGCATTGGGATATCTATGTTGCAAGTGAAGATGTATGCACTTCATTGATCTTGCAGACATCAAGGAATGTAGAGGACATGTGTGGCAAAGAAGAGGAAGCGAAAGAAATGAATACCTTCTCACAAGTCTCTCTTGCTTTCTTCAAAATGGCAATAAAAGGCTAAGCTCAAGACAAGAGGTAAAACCTCTCATAAACGGAAAAAGGATTTGCAATAAGGCATATCGCAATATTACTGGATTATCCCATGGTACATATTGGGATTTAGTCACCAAGGCAAAGGGCGGCGACAAATTTAGCATTCACGGTAATAGAGGAAGGTCCAAATCAAGAATCTCAACTGCCAGGGTAGCAATAATTTTGCAAGACTTCATACATGAAAATGCTTTATCTCAACCCCATATATCTACCAAACTCCCTAACAGTGACGCGATCACTGAAATGCACCTTCCAATGGGCTTGACAAAGCTCGAAGTATTTGACTCTATTGCAGAAAAGCAAAGGCAAAGAGGGGATGCTGTAGCTTCTTCTCATACTTTGTATACTCTTTGGAAGAAGAACTTTGGATATGTTAAAATCCCAAGGAGGCAAAAAATGTCAAAGTGCAATGTCTGTGATGATTTAAAGCGAGCGATTGAGAGTGCAACATGTCCAAATCAAAGAGAATTATACAAAAAAAACCAAAAACCTCATCATGACCTTATTCGACATTCCAGACAAAAATATGCATTTTGGAAGGAGCAAGCTATTTCGCATCCCGATGACTACATGTGCCTTATTGTAGATGGCATGGATCAGAATACAACAACATTGCCTCGTTTTGTTGCCACTCCACCTAAATTACAAGGAAAGCACTTTCTAAAGACACATCTATGTGGAGTGTTAGTGCATGGAATTAAGTTCTTTGCAGATATATGGATTGATTCCTTGCATCTACATGATAGCAATCAAGTTGTAACATCTATTATGAAGGCAATTTGCAATGTACATGCAGAAAAAGGTCGCCTACCATCTACTTTGAGAATACAAGCTGATAATTGCTGGTGAGAAAATAAGAATGTACTTATGTTTGTATTCTGCTCCATGCTAGTTGCTCATTGAATCTTCAATGAGGTCGAATGTGGATTTTTGTATGCTGGGCATACACATGAGGATATCAATCAGGTTTTTAGCAGTCTCAAGGGAGCTTAAATGCAAGGAATCCACACTACTTTCATTTTTTTAAAAAAGATAAACCCATAATGCAATGGCAACAGTATTCTCATGATATAAAATGGGAACCTGAAGAACCTTACAGTCTCTTAACTTCAATTCCCATCAAGGAAAGGTATTCAACATGGGCTCCTATACAAGAATTCAATGAGAGGTCTAATTGGGAAATAGAAGGATTAAAAGCATTTATTACATACACAACAACACAAAGCAACTATAGACGCGCTTGGTAGACGCGCAAAATAGCGGGCACGTCTATAGGCGTTGCTCTAGTAGAGAAATGACAGGCGCATCTATTAGCGCAGCTAAATGCTCGTCTATTTGCATGTCAATCACTGCGTTTATTTGCGCGTTAGACCTGAGAAAATACGGGCCCGTCTAACATCCCGTTTATTAGCACGTCTATTTGCGTGTGTATTTGCGCATTTATTTGCGCATTTACACTGAGAATCAGACGTGCATTTAGACGCGCTCCAGAGAATACAGAAAGTGAGATTTTGGTGTACATCATTGCTTTCCAAACATTGCCCATGATTACCAAAGCACATAATTTTTTGCAAGCCCACATATACAAGAATTAAGGGAAATGAGGAGAATGAGACAATATGTAAAATAGTTTTGCCAATATCAATTGTGGGGCTACGGTTCAATCTCATCCTCAATGAGATCAACCCTTGCCAAACTATCTACTTCAAAATCCAAACAAGTGTTTAGATCTACAAATACATTCAACCCACTACTACTTGTGCCACTCATGTGCTCATCGAAATCAACATCTCCAATGGTAGGCTCGTCCTCATGGGTAATGCTGGCCTCAATATCTATATCTCCTATCTCATGATCATCCTCCTCTCTTGTATCACGGTCATCATCACGTCCATGGCCATGATCATCCTCCATACGCTCCATATTAGTAAATGTACTATACATCACTTTGGAATGTGGCATAATAGGTATGACATGCCACCACCTATTATTATCCACCATTGGTTGATAGACAACCTAATTCAAACACAAATACAATCATGTTACTTTTCTTGCATCAAATATTTAAAAGCGAGTATTTTTATGTGTGTGCACAGTACCTGTTCACATTGTTGCGGTAGTATTAGTGTGTCCTTCCTACTTTGCCAAAACTTTGTGGAGTCAATAGTTACAAAGCCACTTGCATGACGTTTGATTGTTGCATTAGGGCCTCTTTCCACCATGTCCTTAAACCACTTTACATCCAAAACATACACAAAGAAGCGTCGAAAGTCAAGCATAATGATATCTTGGATTATGCCACAATAATCATCCATGACTCCATTGGCTCCCTCAAAGCTAGCAATGACGCCGCAATCTTGTGTGTTTCTCTTATCATCAATCCGTTGTGTTCGAAAATGCTTGCCCTCACACCATATAGCATTGAACATAGTGCACTACACCAAGGAAAAATCAATTAAATAAGCAATCTAAATTATAAAAACCTCCTAAATTATGCATAACATTCTATATACGGACCTTGCTCATGCATCCCCTAGCATACTTCCATTCTTCCATTGTGATATGCATCCCCTCGTCTTTCTCTGCTTTCTCCATTTCATCAAGTAGCCAATCCACATGAATATCCTTTGGAAGTGCTCTTAGATGCTGAGGGTATGGCACACGAGATCCGTGGTGTGTACAAAAGAGGGCCCTTTCTTCTTGTCTTCTTGCCTTTGCATCCTCGTATCTTGTCACCCATCTTTTCATCACATCACTATTAAGCACGCAAAAGAGGTTGATACTATTACGCAACTCCGTGTCTATTACTTTGTTGCGTCCTTTTCCTTGAGGCACAATAGAGGTCATCCTTAGGTCTTCATCATCTCTCCATAGTCGTGGGAGAGAGCTATCCACATCAATAAGAAACTCAGAAATATATACAAGTGACTCTTGTACCAACCAACCCTCGGCCATGCTACCTTCGGGTCTTGCATTTTGTCTCACGAAGCCCTTCAAGGTCTTCATGAAGCACTCGAGGAAGAACAACCATCGTGCATGCATAGTACCACATATAGCAATCTCATCCACCAAATGCACTATGAGATGTAGTTGGCTTGTGAGAATAGAACGTGGAAATGTCTCCTCCACTAAACAAACCGCCTCCACTGACATAACTCGAGCATTCTCAAGCGTGGTGGGATCTATTTCCTTTGAGCTCACATACCTCACAAGCTCGCCCATCTTGTAAATACAATCTTTCATGTCCTTTGATGCACTACGTGAAATGCTAGTAGGTAGTATGAACTGAACCCACGAGGAGGTGGTTGATTAGTTGCTTATAGCTATTCACTCACAAATTTGAAAGGAAAAAGATATTATGCATATAAAATACTTACTTGGAGCATCTTGTGCCAATCATGAGATTTCAAGCCATATAATTGCTCTACACCTCTTTTCTTGCTCTTTGTAAAGGCTCCCTTCGAACACCTCATGCATCCAGTGGGAGTACGAATTGTAGTAATAGCGCACTTCACCGTCGCCATCTCTAGCTTTGATAACATCCAGGGTGCACGAGGTAAAAAAACACGCCCATTTGGTCTCTCTTAATGCCAAGCTTCACGCATCCTCCCTGTGGTACGTAGATCCTCCCTTATGCCTGCCGAATCTCGTGTCCCATTCAAATGCTTCCAAATGGTAGATGCCACATTCTTGAAGATATGCATGGGATCGAGCAGGTGATTGATCTTGAGGTGGGCCCAATATGGTAAACGATAAAAGATGGAGTATCTAAACAAAATAAAGTGTTAGCGTGCAATCCTCACTTTCAACCAATATAGCCAATCTTTACTTCCAGCCAATAGTTACAAATCCTTACCGGCTCATGCCAAGTGGTGGAGTCGTGGAACCGTCCCAAATTCTCATCCAATCTCCCGCGATGAGTGATTGTGGGAGGACTTCATTCCAAGGGGCAACATATCTAGGATGATCAAGTGGGAGAAATCGATGGTGATTCTCATAGATGACCTTATTCAATGCGTCTGCCCGTGAGGCAACTAGCGAAGGACCACAAACAGGACATGCATGGTAACCCGATGTAGTGAGACCTGAAACAATAGATGCAATTAAGAGTGGAAGGTGGGTTTAGGGTGCCACGTCCTTGCCTATTCATAATTAAAAAATGCAATGCTTACCTGAACACTCGCCATAGCTTGGGAAGTCATGCATCGTCCACATCAAGACTGCTTTGCAGTTGAAGTCTCGTGACGAGGGAGGCCTGCTCACATCATGCACCTCGATACCTCTCCAAAGTATCTCTAGCTCATCAATCAAAGGCTCCAAATAAACATCAGGGTTTTTGACTTTATGTTTCCCTGGAATTAGAAGGGATAGCATGACATGTCCTTTCTTAATAGCCATAGAGGGTGGAAGATTGTAATTCACCAATACCACTGGCCATACACTGTAAGGCGTGCTTTTGAGACCAAATGGGTTCACACCGTCCATACCCAATCCAAGTCTCAAGCTCCTAGGTTCTTCCTTGAAGCTTGGCCATGTGTCTTCAATATGCTTCCACGCAGGAGAGTCCGCAGGAGTTCTCCACTTGCCATCGGTTGATCGATGGGAGGAATGCCATGACATGACCTCTGCAATAGATTTGCACTTGAACATATGTTGGATGCGAGGGATTATGGGAAAATTTGGCAATACCTTACGAGGCACGTCCAAGGTTTTGAGATCTACTCTATATCTTGCCTCTCCACAAGTAGGACACTCTCTTGCATCCTTATGTAGTCCACGAAACAAAACGCAATCGTTGACACATGCATGGATGCGCTTGTAATCTAATCCTCCAAGAGAGGTCACATGTTGCCTTGCCATATCTCTTGAGGTCGGTAATTTATTCTCCCTTGGAAGCATTTTACACAATAGCGTGCACGTGAAGACCATAAATGAGGAAAAGCATTCGAGTAATTGACCCACTAGCATAATTCACCATGTTTGCAAAATCGACTTTAAAGCTTACTTGAGTAATGCATTCAAACTTGCATTGCTCCATCCATAGATGGTTTGCAAGTTTAGTAACTCAAGGGAGGCACGTAGAACAAAGAATGTGCACCCCTCAAACAGTGGAGTCGATGCTGCGGTAAAAAGATCATCCTGCTCCATGCTATTATCCCTCCCTTAATGGACATATAAATCCCGCACCATATCATCAAACACCTCCTCCTCCACGGCTTCATGAGGTAATGGTGGAGGGCTACTATCACCATCACTCCATGCATCCGTAACGGTCCCTCCTGAAGATCCCACCTCATATCGCCGATGCTTCGCCTCCTCACGACGGGCATAGGCTAACATGTGCGGGTGTGGCACTGCATCCTGTATCAAATTAAAACGGGATCATTATAACTCAAACATATGAACACCCATAGGTATCTCAATCAACCTTAACTTACAAATCCTTACCCTGTTTACAGTCACATCCCATTCTCCATACTTTGAGATATGATTGAGCGTAATCCTACGTGCACGATACATGTTTCCTCGACATCGATCACATAGACATTTGATTTTTTGCTCCAACCACATTTCACGATGGTGGATATGGAGGGATTCATCCTCACTGGAGCTGCTTGTTGAAGATGGAGACATCCTACAAACAAACAACCCACCAAATTTGCTCTTCTTCAAATGCTTAACTTAAAAACTCTGTGTTGCATCTATCGCCGCGTCTATCGTTGCGTCTAATGTCGCGTCTAATTGCACGTCTAAATGCCCGTCTACTCTGTGTTTTTAAACGTGCTCGTAGACGTGCTAATAGACGCGACTATAGACGCATCTACTCTATGTATTCAGATGCGACTATAGACGCGCTAATAGATGCGACTATACCCGCGACTTTTAAACCTGCTTTTCGGCGCGCCGCTCGCTTTGCTTTTCTTTTGACTACTTAAACTTCGCGAGCGGCTTTCTTCCTTCTTTATTAGCAGTTCTATAGATTTGAAGCTTAAGAGAGAGCCTCCCATACACAGTTCCAATCTTTCACTCAAGACAAAGGGACCATACCTACACAGCTTGCTTCCAAGCCTAAAGAAGAGGAGGAGTACGAACAAGGAGAAGAAACAAGTTTGGAAAAGAAAGATCCTTCCATACCTTTTTCCAAGTAAGTCCTTTTGAAGTTGTTCTTGCTTGCTCTTTTCAGTTTTGTACTTTTTCGCATCCACGAAGCGCAGCATCTAGGTATGAGCGACACGTTCTTTTGTCGGGCGAAACATCCTTTTCGACTTTTGAGTATTCTCGACTGTTGGAGCGCGTGTATAGAGGCGTCTGAGGGCGCGTCTAAACGCGCATCTACAGGCGCATCTATATGCACGTCTGGCTTGTTATAGACACACACAGACGCATATATAGACGCTCACACAGATGATCTATTAAACGGAGTTTTAAACGAATTGTTAGACGCGCTTTTAGATGCGCTGTTAGACGGATGTTTGGACGGACTGTTAGACGCGGTGGTAGACACGCTTTTTAACGCACTACTAGACGGATTGGTGAACGGACTGTTAGACGCGCTTTTACTTGAAATGTTAAACGCTCTGTTAGACGCGTTTATAGACGCGAAGATTAGACGGGTCTATAGACGCGCTCTGACAGAGCCTCTTTTTTTTTTTTCCCCTTTCTTCTCAGCTCCCAAAGTAATAGATTTGTTTATATTTTTCTAGTTTAACATGTGGGGAGGAAGTGCTTCTAGCTCACCTGATCCGCATGAATCGATATGGAAGGATTTATATAATATTTTAGGGCACCCTCCTAGTCCTGCGGAGTTATATGGGCACATGACGGGTACCCTTAACACTCCCCAGGAGTCGGCACTACAGACTCCGAGCCACCCCACACCGCTTGAGATCACCCCAGTGGAGTCTGCACAGTCGTCTTATGCCCCGTCTTATGCCCCTTCCCCCGTACCATCTTATGCCCCTTCCCCCATGCCGTCTTATGTCCCTTCTGCCATCCCGTCTTATGCCCCTTCCCCCATGCCTTCAGGAGGTCCTTCTACCTCAGCGAGCCATCGACGTACTCCCCAGCCGTCGAGACTCGGTTCTCCAGCTATGAGTGGTCAGCGTAGTCCCGCGCAGTCCCCAACTACGAGTGGCCAGCATACGAGCTCGACACGACAGGGTGGCAGGCGTAGTAGCAGGGAGAGCGGTGGCGGATGCATGGCACAATGCTTTGGGCCATGTGGCGGTGAGGAGGATGATGATTCCGATGATTTAGACGTGCCTCTGGGTGATGGTACGATTTATTATGACATCACCGAGACAGGAGGCATCTTGATGGATGCGCGGGGGAAGGATATAATGGCCTTCATGCGCTCTGTAATTGCTAACAATTACAGAGATTGCTTTATCCACTATAAAGACCACCCAAAGAGGTTGGCTGATGAGACCCTCGCTGCTGTTCACTCAAGGTATCCTAACCCCCCCAATCGCCAGTTCACAGATAAATGGGGGAAGTCAAAGATTGTTACGATACTTAGCAATAAAAGATCTTCCCTTAAGAGGCAGGCACTAGCGGAGCTTGCCAGACTTGAGGCAGGTCAACATCCAAGGGGCCCGCCCCACACCGCTCAGAAGCGTGAGTGGAAGAAGGCAATGAAGTCAGCGAGGGAGGAGCCCAGTCTGCAGCACGTGGAGGCACGGAGGATCCAGATGGAGGAGTATGGGAGCGCGCATTTTGGAGCAGGGGGTGTTGAATCATGGGAGGCCCAATTTGTAAGTATCGATCTCAAATTATATTGCTTATGTAGTTTATTAGGAGGTTGGTTGTTTCTTTGTACTAATACCTCCACAAAGTGTATCGCGGTCATGCAGCTTGAGATCATGGGCAGATACCCTACTCCAGTGGAGACAACCTACCACCGCCACCATCGCAGAGGAGATACATGGAGGCACTTCTATGATGACGGGTTGATTACTGAGGAGCAGTATACCCGAGCTACTGGACAGGCCCCCCAGGTATATGAAAGTAATTAAATAATGCCAAAATTATAAGTAAAGATTTGATTTTTCATACATTGATATATGTTGTCCCTTGTTTACAGGCCGCCCCTGCACAAGACGACGAGGAAGGCGAGGAAGGAGGTGCAGAAGGGAGCACAGAAGGGAGCGTGGAAGGCAGCGAGGATTAGTCGTAGAAGTAGTGCTACTATTCTTTTTTGTACTTAAAGCCATTGGCTTGGCTTCGTGCCTCTAGTATATAGACTCCTCTTATTTTTTGTACTTGAAGCCACATGACATGGCTTAGCTTCCTTATTTTTTGTACTTGGAGCCACATGACGTGGCTTAGCTTCGTGCTATATGTATATACAAGAACTTTTTGAGCTTTCAATTTTGTTGCGTTTTGTAGTTGTAATATTTTATTTGGAATTGTAATTAAAATGCCGCTGGCTGTAAGAATTAAATTATAGAATGTGGATATGGGATTCTTGTAACTATATAGCATACACAACATACACAGTGTTCTGTAAAATTAAAAAAAAAAAAAAAGGTGCATCTATCAGTGCGTTTAAAAACGCGTTTATATTCGCGTCTGTCTGTTCGACTTGCGTCTATATGTGCGCCTATCAAAGCGTTTATATGCGCGTCTATTTACGCATGTATGAGCATGTCTATATGCGTGTAAGTCTGATATATAGACGCGCAATTAGACGCGGGTCTCCTGACGTGCAAATAGACGCGCCCGTAAGTTTTTTCTTTAGTTCATGAAACGCGTCTGTGCGCGCGTCTATGGGTGCTTTGTCTTGTTGTGATACAAAGAGGAAATGCTCTGGAGATATCCTGATTCGAAGCCTACTTGGAGAGAACACGCTACCACTGTAATTAACAAGACACGAAATTTAATAAAGGACCTTGAGAGAATGCGAGGCTCAAAGGATGTCAAGGAAGAATGCAATATGTTTTGGCCAAATGCTCATAATGATTTGCACCCAACTCCAGTCTTTGAAAATGAATTTGTATCATTACTCCCACGTCCATATTATGGACCAAAGAAGAGAGAGTTTATGCCACAAGTAGATATAGAGGTCGATTGTTTTGTTGTGGTTCGGCCATCGGATGATGAATATGAGAATGTGAAGTTTTGGGTTGCAAAAGTAGTTGATGTGCAAAGAGATGACCAAGGGAGAGCTACAACAGTTATAGTGGTATGGTATGAGCCAAAGGGTAGGAAGGAGAATATGGATAACAACACATTGTATACTAATTGTATAATGAACGAGTGGGTCCCAAATGATGAAGTGGTCTCTCAAGTTTCGATGGAGACAATCATAGTGTCTTGGCATTCAAGGGCAAAGAAATCAAAGAAGCGCATGGGATATGAGGTAGAAGGAAAAATAAAAATACCACAGCAAACTATTTTGCATATACACGAATTTTTAAGGATGCTCGCCATGGAGGAAGTAGAAGGAGACAATGCAAATGAAGAATGTCCATGATTAAAGATTTGTATTGAAGTACATTGAAGGATTTTATTTGGGTACTAGGCAAGAAGCCAATCCAAGACAATTATAATCAGAGTCATCACCTCCTATGTCAAATGAGAGTCAAAATGTGCACTGGATGTCACCCAAGGGTCAAGGCTTGCCAAGACAATAGGGAGTTAATGCAGATGGCATTTGGCAAGGGACTATCACATTGAGCAATAAGACAATGGGGAGTCAATGCACCCAAGGGGCAAGGCTTGGCAAGATAACTTGTGGGAGTTAATGCAGATGGCACCTATATTTTGCACTAGATGTCACCCAAGGGTCAAGGCTTTGGCAAGACAATAGGGAGTTAATGCAGATGGCACCTGGCAAGGGACTATCGCATTGAGCAATAAGACAATGGGGAGTCAATGCACCCAAGGGGCAAGGCTTGTCAAGACAAGTGGGAGTCAAATTATGCGGATGGCACCTGGCAAGGGATTGTCATGACATTGAGCAATAAGACAATGGGGAGTCAAATTATGCAGATGGCACGAATTGAGGCTCTTTAAGAGCAACAAAACATATGTTCAATCTATATCATTTTGGATATAAAGACTCTAGCTGAGAGCAACCTCTCTCAATGTAATCATATAATAATAGCTATAATTGCTATTATATCTCTTTGGTTCAATACAAAACTTGGGTCTTATGGCATCATGTCTTTTTTCTATTTATTAAAAGTTTTAAAAATTTTGTGCATTTTACGAGTGACAATGTTATTTTTATGAAATATTTAAGTCTCCTTTCATGGATTTATAAATTTATCATGTCAAGGAAAAATATTAAAAATAATTAAATTAACAAATAACTTAGATATAGCTAGAATTTCTAATATAGGATTATTTCAAATTCTTGCATGTTGGTGCAAAAGTATAGATTGAAAAAACAATATTTTCATGTGAATATGATAGTGCCACAAAGTGAACTTTTGATTTGGCCGGAAGAATATTTTCAGAAAGTAAAATTTTGATTTGGGAAGGATATTTTCACAAAGTAAAGTTTTCATTTGGGAAGGATTTTTGGGCTTTGTCCAAAAACAACACAAAAAGTCCAAAATTAATGAAATAGGTGTTTTCATCACTGATTCATGTAGTAATTCAAAGTTGTCTTGGCTAACTAAATACAACAATTAACCTAAAGTAATACATTATGAAAGAATTAATATGATAATTTATAGAACAAAATATAGATATCTAATGTGGTATAAAAAATTTCTTGGTATATTAAATCAAATCATTTTTAGCCAATGTACATGAATGCTTCCATTCAATGAAAGATCGTATTACATCCATGTGCCTTTCCAATAACTTCTTGATCTTTAACTTTTTGATCTATAAATGAAAATAATAATCATTGTAAGGCATGCCCCATTGTGGTCATGAATTCAATTCTCATAGATATTGTAGTAGCAGTGCTTGGCACATCCCTAAATGGTCAATTTTGATGCATCCTGACAATTGCAATAAGTAAGTCATTAGTATTTCTTCAAAATCATTAACTTAGTAATAGAAATTAGAATATCTACAAAGTAACTTCAAATCAAACAAAGCCTAGGAATCAAATCAAACTTTATTGTGTCCACTACATCATGATCCATAGGAATCCATTTGCTTCTCTCTCTCTCTCTCTCTCACACACACACACACACACACAGCATGGGAATCCATATCTCCCTCTCTCTCTCTCCCTCTCTCTTTGTGTCTCTCTACCTCTGTCTTACACACACACGTTTTTTTAGTGAAATCACACACACAGACAATGCATGGGAATCCATCTCTCTCTCTCTCTCTCTCTCTCTCTCCCTCTCTCTCTCTCTCACACACACACACACACTCTCTCTCTCTCTCTCTCTCTCTCTCTCTCTCTCTCACACACACACACACACACACACACACACACACACACACACACACACTCTCTCTCTCTCTCTCTCTCTCTCTCTCTCTCTCTGATCTCTCTTCCTCTCTCTCTCTCTCTCTCTCTCTCTCTCTCTCTCTTTCTCTTCACAACATAGTCCTCTTACCCTCGCTGCCATACAAGCCCCTTTTGAGCAATCCCAAAATGAAGTACTCCTTCAAAATCTGTCTTACATCTGCTCTAGGGGAAAGGGAGCGCTTCATAAATATGGGAAGAATGGGAGAGAAAAGAGGAAGAGATTGAGAGGACAAGGCTAAGAGCAAGAAGAGGTTGTGAGGATGTTTCCTTGCAACTATTCTTTCTACTTTGGTTGCTTCATTTCTCTCAATCGACTTCTGCATCTCCTTGCTATTGAGAATACAAAACTTATTGAATTTCTCCATTTTCTCTTCACTCATCTTTCTTTCAATCCCTTTTCCTTATCATGCCAAGCCTGTGGCATATCGGGATCCGCCGTGGATGTAAGAAACTCCATATTGATATATACTAATGACTCTTGCACAAGCCATCTCTCTGCAAAGCTTGCTTCTGGCCTTGCTCTTTGCCTTACAAATCCCTTCAAAGTTTTCATAAACCACTCAAGAAAAAACGTCCACCAACTATGAATGGCACCTACAATGGCCACCTCATCAACTATGTGCACAAGCAAGTGCACTTGAGTTGTCATAATGCTGGAGGGAAAGTGCTTCTCAAGCAAGCATACGGCTTTGATGGATGCCACCCTAACCTTCTCAATGCTCGATATGGAGATCTCTTTTTGAGATATCCACCTATTTCACATGCCTGTAAGATATATTTTTAATTAGTCTACAAATTATTTAGCTTAAATTGAAGAAAATGCAATCAATGCAATTTGATAGTAAGCATATCTCACAATATCACTGATCTTGAATATAGCATTTCGAACATCTTCTTGTAAGCACCCTTTCATTGTAATTGGGAGGATGAACTATCAAAGCAACAAAGAAGTCATGTCAATAATATAATATAATATAATTACACTAACGCATCACGATTATCGATACACTAATCCTACAGCTTAGAATACCTGTAAGACCTTGTGCCAATCATGGGAATTGAGCCCACTAAGCTTATTGTCCTTTGAAAATGCTCCTTTCAAGCAACGCATGTACCCTGTGGGTGTTCGAAAAGAGGCAATGTCTGCCTTGATTGCTACCTCCTCTCTTTTGGAGAGGATCCATGTTGCTTTTGGGAGGGAAACTTTTTTGGAAGCACGCACTTGGGGCCACAAAAGAGACATCCTATTCATAGCATGCAAGTCTTCTCACACCCCTCTCGAGTCTTTGGAACCAACCATGTGTGCCCAAACAGTAGCCCCCACATTCTTGAAGATATGCATGGAATCCAAGAGATGATTGATTTGTAATTGATCCCAATAAGGAAGCTGATAGCCTCTTCATACCACGAGGAGGTTCCTCTCCATTCTCCTTCCAAGCCTGAATCTAGTCACTTGCCTTCAAGTATGGTGGTGTGGTGGATCAAGCTAACCTCCATGTGCAAGATGGTCCAGTGGAAGGTATTGAGCATGACCTTCATAAACATTTCTCCTCATATTTTTGGAGTATCATGCAAGCGTGGTTTGAGTATCGTGTAAGCGTGGTTTCAAACCCGGTCCACAAAGAGGACAAGCATGGTACCCACTTGTAACAAGTCCTGCACGCATGCATGAATGTGTTAGTATAAGACATGCACGAAAGAGAGTCATAAAAGCATAATCCTATATTATACATGTAAAGACACAACCACATACCTATGCACTTTCCATATCATGGATATTCATGCATGGTCCATATCAAGATACCCCTAACCAAAATATCATTGGTATGTCTAGGAGCTTTGGAAATATCAAAGACCCGCACTCCTCTCCATAATATCTGTGCCATGTACATGTCCATATTTTTGGCCTTATACTTCCATGGCATAGGTAGTGTAAGCATGAGGTGTCCCTTCTTTATTGTTAGCCATGGTGGGATATTGTAATTCACCAAGACTATGGGCCATGTCGACCAAGATGCCCAGCATAACCCGAAAGGGTTCATGCCGTGCATGGTGAGCCCAAGATGTAAGTTGTGTGGCTCCCTCATCGCAAAGTCCTTGTCTATGTGCTTCCAAGCTGCACAATCTATGGGAATCCTCAATGTATCATCAGTGGACCAATGAGATGCATGCCAAGTCATCAACTCTACTATGTATTTGCATCAGAACATGTGTTGTATTCTAATGATGGGAAAGTGTCTCAAGACCTTTACTGGTATTTGCTCACCTTGCAAGCCATCTCTATATCATTGTTCCCCACACTCCAGACAACTAGCCACATCTACATGCTCATGACGAAAGAGAATACAATCATTACGGCAAGCATGGATGGTATCATAATCCATACCCACCATTGTTAGAATCTTCTTTGCTTCATCTCTTAACGCGGGCATGGTATTTGGTGCAGGCAACATCTTCTCGAGTAACCTATCACAATTCAAACATACATAGGCTTCGAATAATGATGATTCTCAAACATACATGATGATTCTCAAAATAAAAAATATCCAAATAATGAGTCAAATTAATGCGGAAGCTAAACTCATTAAGGCCAAGACACTTGTATCCGACCACCCATACTTTGCTAGTAGATTCAAGATTGCAATATTAATCACAAACTCAAATAGCATTGACTTACCAACGATGATCCATCACCACGTGCAACACCAACAGTGGATACTACTTCGGGCTCCTCCCCATACATCTGCAAGTGGCGCATGACAATACAATATTGATGTCGTACTTCTCACTTGCAATGAGTGCAATGACAATACAACCTCTCTGTAAGCCACTTTGCAGTCTCGGGCATTGGTGCATCATCTGTCGTCCCTTCCATCTGCACACCTCTAAAATCACAACATGAGCTGCAAGGAAATCTATTAAGACCTAAAAAATAGCCACCCATGAGCTCCTTTCTCTCTTTTAACAATAAGTGCCTTGAACTGTCACTATATAGTGACGCTTTGCTGTGTTAATCCATCACTACACAATGATGCTTTTAGGATATAACTGTCGCTATATACCAACTGACTATTGTTGCTATATAGTGATGGTGGGAGCTAAAACCCAAAACCCCGCGCGATGCCATCTTTGACATCTCTATTGCAAGAAAAGAAAAAATCCATCCTCCCACCTTATATTTGATGACCTCGCTTTCCTCCTTTCTATTCCCCACACTCCTCACCCCTACTCAGCCCCTCTCCCAACACTTGTGCTCCCTCTGCACCCTTCTCCCACTCTGCTTGTGCTAAAGGATGTTTTTCAAGAAGGTGTGTCTTTAAGCAATGTAAGTTCATTTTTTGTGAGTGTTGAAGCATGTTTCTCCTTGTATTGCAAAGCCTATATGCTAATTTTCATGCTTGATTTTCAAAGGTTAAGGACAAAAAACGAGATTTGGTGAAAGATAGAAGACTCACCTCTTTTCTTTTTAGCTTCTCCAAACTCCTCCTTCCTCTAGCTAGTTATCTTGCTCTTTCCCCTCTTCCTTTTCCCCTCTTTCAATCTCTTTTACCTTTTCCTTCTCTTCTTTTCCCTCTCTTTTCAATCTCTTTTTCCCCTCTTTTTATCTCTTTCCCCCTCTTCCTTCTCTTATGCTTATTCTCTTTTCCCCTCTTCTTTTTCCCCTCTTTCAATCTCTTTTTCCCTCTTCCTTGTCTTCTTTTCCCCTCTCTTTTTTCCTCTCTTTTTCTCTTCTTTTCATAAGCATATGCCTATGCCTATGCTTATGTTTATGCATAAGCATATGCTCATATGCTCATGCATAAGCATAGGCATATGCCTCTTCTCTTATTTTCATATGCTTATGCATGAGCATATGCATTTTCCTTCTCTTATGCTTATGATTATGCATGAGCATATGCATTTGCCTATGCTTATGCTTATGCATGAGCATATGCTTACCCTTCTCTTATGCTTCTCTCTTTTTCCCTCTTTCAATCTCTTTTCCCCTCTTCCTTCTCTTCTTTTCCCCTCTCTTTTTTCCTATCTTTTTCTCTTCTTTTCATAAGCATATGCCTATGCCTATGCCTATGCCTATGGTTATGCTTATGCATGAGCATATGCTCATATGCTCATGCATAAGCATAACCATATGCTTTCTCTCTTTTTCTCTTATGCATATGTTTTCCTTCTCTTATCCTTATGCTCTTTTCCCCTCTTTCAATCTCTTTTCCCCTCTCTGTCCACTTCGTTTCGCCTCTTCCTTCTCTTATGCTTCTCCTTCTCTTTTCCTTCTCTTATGCTTCTCTTATGCTTCTCCTTCTCTTATGCATATGCTTTCCCTCTTATGCATATGCTTATTTCATTCTCCTTAGTCATATTTGGTTCTTTCTTCACATGCTCCTTAGCCATATTTGGTTCTTTTCTTTTTCAAATAGATTCTAAATGGAACAATCATGCCCTCACCCATGGGTGTCCTCCCTAAACCCCAACCTGGTTCCCCACATCGTAGTAATTATAGACATAGCTTCTCTGCTAGCCCATGTAAAAGTGAAGGTTGCACAAGAGAGAAACTGGGTGAAGTATGTGGGGGTGCATGCGCTTGGGTGGGGTCCAAGCCGAAGGGTAGTGGAGTAAGGGAGACCGAGGAATGCACAACACAACCTATAGGATCTCCATAGGTTGTGGAGAGACTACCATGACCGGTGGAGCCTCAAATATGATTGTGTAAAAAACATAATGGATTGTGTGGAGACATTCATGGATTGCGAGTACATAATCGCTGAAGAGCATGACTGCATATTAGAAGAGGTGGAGGACGAGGTCCCCAATGACCCGCCTAGCGACGCGGAGGAGGAAAGTACCTTAGATAGTTTTGTAGAGCAGTAGACCTCCTCCATCATTTTGGCATTTTTGGAGGATGTCTCTTTTGGAGACAAATTTTGCTTAAGCATACTTTTGGAGACATATTTTTTATATAAGTAATTTTGGAGACATACTTTTGGTCTCCATTTTTTATATATGAAAATCTTATTGGATTCCACTTGTCTTTCATAAATATTTATCATTTCAAAATTGGCTTTTCATAATTATCTTAAGTAAATAATTGTCCTTTCATATTTATCCTTTATGCGTTGATGTCATTTCATAATATTCACAAGGTGTTAATTCCCTTTTCATAATTAATTGAGTTTGAATTTCATAATTGTCTATCTGCTTCTTACCAGCTCTTGTTTTTTTTTTTTTTTTTGGTCTTCATGTTTGTGTCTACGTTTGTCCAATCCCCTCAAATTAGAAATCATGATCTCTACTCTCCAAATGACTTTGATTCCACTCAGGCGACACCTCAGGGGCCTACCCCTAGCCCAACTCCTCTCGGACCTAGCACTATGACTACCCCTCGGGGAACTCCTTTGCTAGTAGCCCATGGCTTTGTCGGGAGTCCTGATGAGTTTGTTGCACACATGACTGATGTGTAGGCAGCAAGATTCTTCTCTCTACTATCCTAGAGGACCTCAGCAAATCCCTCTCCTACACCAACGGCTGGACCTACTGCATCCGCTCTAGCCCCTTCGACTGAGGGGTCATCACCTGGGCATGCCCATTGTAAGGCAAGGAAGAGTAGCAAGGGTTGCTTATGTTGTGCGAATTCAAGAGATGTAGACGAGTCAGCACACTCACATCCCTATAGGTCTCCACTCGGTCCGGAGACCCAATACTAGTCAAGTCCCTTTCCCTCTCCTACTCCCACTGCTACTTCTCGCTCCATAAGCGCTCACAGTAACACCACTCACTCTGACTCTGCCACTACCATGAGTCCTCCTTACCCAGTCGAGGAACTGTCCTATGAAATCACGGTTGTTGGAGTGATAATAGAAAATAAAAAGCACTCAGCAATGATGGCCACCATGAGGCGGTTGATGAGCCACCATTTCAAGAGCGGCATATTTATTGACTGGCGGTATCAATTTGACCAAAAGAAGCAGGCAGTCATCGATGAATTGAAAAGACAATATCCTAAACCCCCAAATTGGGAGTTCAGTTCAGATTACATGAAAGAGCACATGGGGGTCCTCCTGAAGCATCGTAGGTCAACCTTGCGTACTTACATCACAATGGGGAAGGCTAAACCTAGCTAGACAGACAAAGCTGACTGGAAGTTTTCTAAGAAGCAGTACAGGGACCATCCCAAACTGTTCGAGAGTTAGAGGAGGGCTACGAGGAGATGGCTGGACTCCGTAGGTATTTCACACTTTGGTGCAGGCGGACGGTTGGCGTTCGAGGCAACCATGGTAAGTCTACTTCTTCTCATTTAATGTATTGTTCTATTTGTTTTACTACATATTGCATACACTTTATCTAACTCTCATAAATTTGACCCATAAAAAGCTGCGATGGGTTGCCTTCCCATAGACACAAAGACGAGACGCGGGTTCAACATAGGAACAAAGCTGTGGTTTATTGAGCAAGAGGCACTAGGAGCGACGGTCGATTGGGCTAAGGTGGTGGATCGCACTGTATAAGTCTAGTCCTACTTGTAATCTCACTTTTTAAATTGCTTAATTCTTTAAGTTCCAATCTAATTTCCAATTAATATGGTTTCACTCTTAGAATCAAATCTCGAATGCCCCATCAGTGGAGGTGAGGGATGATGATGAGGGATGAGGCATACATGGCTTCGACAAGGGCCAGGGACCAAGCGCAGCTCACGAGGGCCAGGGATTAGGCATAGCTCACGAGGGCCAAGGATCAGGCCAACATGATGAGGATGAGGACAAGGATGAGAATGACAATTCAGATGAGCAGCAGTAGTAGTAATATTAGTAATAGTTTGCATTTACTTCGCCATGTATATGCTTCTATATGTCGGCTCGTTTAAACGATTTTGTATCACCCTTTTCAAAATGGTAATTTTATAACAAACAATGTTATATATCTTAGACATGTATATGCTTCTGTTGCTCAGCCCGTTTGAGTGATTTTGTATCACCCTTCTCACAAGGAAAATTCTGTAACAAACAATATTCTTTTGTAATGACTAAAAAAAAATATTAGTGGGGCAAAATAGGTCTTGCTGTGGTCCTGTTTAGCCCCACTAATGCTTTTTTTAAAGCTTCTATTAATCATCATCGCTATATAGTGACGTTTACCAATGTCACTATATAGCAACATTTACCAGTGTCAGTATATAGCAACATTTATTAGTGTCGCTATATAGCGATGCTTATATAGTGACCATTCTTTTTTGATGCTAATAATGACATAAACACTGACCTTTGCGCCCGTCAAAAAAAATATTTTTAGTGTAAAAGAGGTTGGTATTTCCATCGGAAAAGGGCATGTGCCTTGTAGTGCTAGCATAACGAGCCAATGGATCATATCGGGCAACATTAGCCAAGGTATCCTCCTTACCATGCATAGCCTCATCCTCATCTGCAAGAGGTACTCCACATCCTGGGAGCAAACTATAACTATCCATAGAAGACGTATCAAAAATCTCCATAGGAGTATAAATATGTGGAGAACTCGATACATCTAACCGGTCTCTAACCAAAACCAGGTTGTAATCGTGGCTGTCCCAACCTTATAACCTACTCACCATGGGAAAAACCTCCCACTCCAAGGGATATGAGGGAGAAGAAGTAGCACTCAGGATTGATAAGAGACACGGTATATGGTGGAGCAAAAGCTACTCCAGCTTATTCCTCTATCATATATATATGAGTATATACGGCCCTGTACAAGTGGGTGGGCACACTGTCCTTTCCCCAATAGATCTCCCTTGAGAAAGATATATCACGTCCTTTTAGTTGCTCTAGTGCTTCATGAACCTGCCAGAACTTGTAGATTTCTCTCGTATCAGGAAAGAAATGAATTGTCTTTTTTTGTACATCTTGGAGGTCTGTTGGCAAGCTCAAAATCTTGACTCCACCATCTTTACTAATTTGAGCATTGGGGTATATGTCTAGAATATCTTGTCTCTTCCACTGCTTCTCGAAAAAGTGTGCTTGCATACTGCCTCCAAAAATTCTTAGAGCCTTTTCAATCATGCATTCATTGATGGCAATCTTGTCACCTTGACAGACTAGCTACCCCTCCTTCACATTCACGCTCCTGCACCATCCTAGTGAAGTTTTGAAGAGCACCCACATTGGGATTTTGAATAGTGAGAGAGGAGCTCCTATATGTCACGATTTTAAGATGAGGAGAGGAGCGGCTCTAGCATTGTGCTGCAGAGGAGAGGAAAGATTATGTGAGGAGCTCCCAGACTATGTAGGGTCCATTACGAGAGGGGATAAAAGTTGCAAGAAGAGTGCAAGGAAGAAAGAAATTGTCAAGAGGGATAGAAAATGAAGCAGTGAAGGAAATGGAATAGTGGAGGCTTGAGATTGCAAGGGAGAACAAAACATTTGAGAGGGATATAAGAGGAAACGGTTAAGGAAATGGAATAGCCGACTACATTGTCAATGTGAGAGCCACCATGGTGGTTGTAGCCCGGCTACCGTCAAGGTGAGAACCACCATGTGGTTGGCCTGAATTTTGAATAATTCAAGGTGGCAGTACTGACTTGCATGGTAATGAATGATTAGAGGTGGTGGCATCTAAGATTCCTAGCCATGTTGGATGGACAAATGCAGTAGAGCCTAATCTGCCTTCACAGCCACCCTCATCCACATTTAAAACAACTAAATGGCACAATCACAAGGTAAAAGGCATTCATTGAAACTCCTGGCCTCTACACACCTCTATATATAAACTCATACTCTAGCTACATTTCCTCCCAAACCAACAACATGCTATGAACCCACACCCCACAAGAGAACTTCTTTCAACAATCATCATAATCATGAAGCCAAAAGGGATTGTCCCATCAACATCAAGTAAGTGCACCAACTTCTAATAACATGGTCACAAAATAATAGGAGGTGCAAGCTCTTCATACATGTTCTCAAGGTCTATATGCTAACTCTTAGGTCTTCAAGTGCTACTGTCACATCTTTTAGAAACCATCTCTGTGAGCGTAGTCCACAACTACAATTATTCACCATCCACAACCACTTAAGGCATTCACATATCTCATATACAAGGTTTGCTATCCATGAGTTCTCATCTAAATTATTTGAATCTAAAGTGAACCAAGCTAACATGTAATAGCTCGCTATCCCCAGCTAAGGCCTCTCTGCCTTCAACCCGCAACTAATGCAAGTCCATACTCTCTTCACAACACTCTCGACACCTTCCTCCTTCATGCAATACCCAGCTCACCGCACACCTTCTAGTTTAAGGCATTCCTAGCCTCCAAGCCATCAACCTTACCAAGAAGCTCCCCCAATACATAACAGTCGACCTCTCTAGCTCATATCTCCACCGTCATCTTCCTCTATTCAGCAGCTCTCCCTGTCGCCCAAGATATTCCCCCAAGCTCTCCTTCTCTGTAGTAGCGACCCTCCATTAAGTCCCCCAACTTACGGTTCTCCTCCCCTCCACTACGAGCCTCTCCTGCTCACCATGGGGCACACATCCTCTCCTCACAAGAAGCTCTCTTTGCCTTTCTCAGACCCCCCCATTGTCTCCAAAGCTTCCTCGACCGCTTCATAGCCTCACCTCCTATAGAATTCTTAGCATAAGTAGCAGTACCTCTGACCTCTCGTTGCCCCTCAAGAGCTCTCTCCCCCCTAGTTCTCTTGTTCATCGAGTGTCTTTTTTACCAACCTGCAGCCTCCATGATTAGCTTCCTACCCCCACCTGCAAGCCCACATCCTCCCTGCACTCCATCTCCTTTGTAAAGATCGCAGAACAAATGACCTCCACACCACTTTTGAGCTTGCATGCTCCCTTCTTGCAAGCTCGCAGAACAAATGACCTCCACACCACTTTTGAGCTTGCATGCTCCCTTCTTGCTCATCCCCCCTTTCGTCTTCCCCCAAAGACCCTTCTTTCACTAAGCTCCTGCCGACCACCCCACGTAGGATCCTCGTGCCACCATCTCACAACCGGAAGCTTCCCTTCATCCTCAAGTAGCCACCTTTCATGCATGCCTTTTTTGATTATAGCCACGTGATCACCCTATTTTCACCACTCTTCCACCCTTCCTTCAAACTATACCAAGGTCATTAATGCCCAAAATCCCAACCTTTGACACCATGCATTGCACATAACCTTCAAGCCAGCATTTAATGTTTACTTTCCCATAGACTATCACACATGATGAATCCAATCCTGACACACTACAAAGAAGGCATTCTCAATGGAAAAAACCTCATTCTTTCATGAACATATGGCATAGGACAACCATGAAGAGCACATGTCATGATGTCACCACATAGACAATGTTGGAAACCTTGCTTTGGATTGTCTGGTGCACCTACACAGCACTTCATCATTTCCCAAAAGTCCCCATAGAAGTATCTACCATCTCAAGAAAGTATATCATTAGTGTAGAGTCCTTTATGAGAATGTCCATAGCTCATAGCCACCACCAACTAGCTATGTACATAGCTATGCACCTTCCCATCAACATACAATAAGTGAAAATCATTTTTACATTTTTATCCACATGTCTCTAGCAACCCCTTTCTTCTGTTGTGACATTCATGTCTAGCAGCTAAAAGAAAAAAAATCAGCAAACCACCTGGATTTAAAAAAAAGCAAGTTTGTACTCTTTCCATCTGCTTTCCTATTCTCGGATCAAAAGGATAACTTTGAACCCTCCACTGCCAGATATGCATAATCCACCATCCCCTTGGATCAAAAGGAATCAACAACATACCAAATTGATGTAGCCACCAGCTCCTTCCATATACCCTCATTGTTACTAAGCCTCCAGGATCCCATATAGCTTATCCTGCCAAGACCTCACACAACTCCACTGGTTATTAGTAGCTATCACACTTGTATCATGAGTCTTGCTCATCTTCACATGAGCCACATCTTTTGAGGTCACTACCTCACACACAGATCTCTTGGGAACAACCAACCCATAATCTGTGACTAGGGATTGAACAATAAACCCTATTGCCTCAACCTTGTCAGCTGCAAAACTTAGCCCATCACATAAATTATCAAGGTCACCCAGGAGCAAACAAATATCCTTCCCACCTATAGAATGCTCAAACACATTAGCACACTCTTTGCTATGCATCTTGTCCTCACTGACATCTTCATTCTCTGAACAGTCATGAGTACATATTTCATTGTCATTACCAACCACACATGCAAAATCCACACGGGTATTATCAAGTAAAGCCTCTAGCTGATCATCAACCACACTGTCACTGCCATCCAGCTCAACATGCATACGGGTGTTCACATTCTTTTCTGAAGAGATCAATGCTAACATATCATCTAGTGCATCATTAAGAATGCAATCCAGCTCATCATCTTTTCTTTTTGGCAAAAAAGAGACTTCTATTAAGTAAGAAAGAAATTCACTAGAGCAAGCTCTGAGGGGAAATACATCATGCTAAGCATGTAATAAAAACACCTCAGAAGAATGAGGTAGAAAGAAACCAAGGCTGAGGCTAAAAAAGCCAACTCAACCCTGTAGAAGTCTCAGGCCAAGGAAGGGAGAGTCTTTCTAATCCTTGAGAAAAGTAACTCTCCTAGAGGAGGCTACTTGAGAGGATCCCTGCATATGGCCATCAGAGTGTGTACCGTATCTGTCCAAGTACTAGCCAAGATGATCTGAGAAGGGTGAACCTAAGAACCCTCCATAGCCTCAGTGCATCTGGCTCTCCAAATGTGCCATGCTGAAATGCTCATCTACCACTACACACATATAGACTTATCCTTAGCTGCCTAATTTAATGGGCTCTCAACCTTTCTGCCATCTGTGGTGGCAACCCCTTCACTCGAGCTCTCCTCTGCCAACTCACACAGATCTGATTGAGCAACACCCCCCTCCATAGCAACTGACAAGCCTCCTTTCATAGTAAGTGTAATGATTTCCGGCTCCCCTACATCATCACCACTATATGCATCTAGTTTCTTCAACAGTGAAGACAACTGACTCTCTTACTCTAATGAGAAGATCTCTCCCTCTGTCTCACTCTCTGTCTCTACGTCTATGACTGTCTCCTCAGGTTCTTCTTCCAATTCGAACCTATATCTCATATTACACTCCATGTTGTGGTCTTCATTCTGATCAGGCTAATTGCCTTTCCTTTTGCTTTATCCTCCCATTTCACACCACTAGTAGAGAGCTGATTCAGATCTTTCACCTCCATACTGTAGTCACTTGATCTATGATTTGTTATCTGCTGCCCAGAATAGACATCTCCCCCTGCCCTGGCTGGCTTATCACAGTGAGAGCTGATATGTCCCCACTCCCCACAATTCTAGCATTGGACATTGCTGATATAACCTGATCCTCTCCCTGCATCAGCTGAACTTCCTTCTACTCCAGCCATAACTTCTTTCCTATTATTCTAACCTCTGCCTCTTCCTATAGTCTCCATCCATCTCCATCCAATTTACGCTAAGTGTTTTCATCAGCTCCACAGCTTCATGCAAATCCTTTTTTAGGGAATCATCCTGCACAGGAACAAACACAGGCTCTCTCTCTACATAAGCCTTTATTATTTTTGGACTTCTAATCAAATTCTTAGGCTCCTCTTACATGCCAAGCTGACTCAATCTCTTAACTTTCCACTCCTTCTCCCTAGCCACTCTAACTGCATCCTCAAAACTATCGATATTCTTCAGCTCCACCTTCAAACAGAGTGAAGGCTTTAAGCCTGAAATAAAGCGGTCTCTTAATCATCTGAGGAGGCACCTTTGGCACAAGAGCTTCACACTAAAGACTCCATGATCTCCCAAACTAAATTAGGTACTAGTCAACCTCCTACTCCTCCTCCTTCTCACCTTGCACAACTCTTTTCAAACTTCATTAGGGCTCTTGGATTGTGCAAACTGTGCAAGAAAGGTTGCTCTCACCACTATATACTTCGGATTTTGCTGTTGAGGATGAGCAATCCTGAAGGTAGCAACTTGAGTCTGTAGCCATGCTTTTGCATCTCCCTGCAAGCAATAATTCAGGATCTAAAACAAAATCTCAGGGGTTCCCCATCTTTCATAAGTGCTGTAAATTCCATCTTTTCTAGGAACCTCAATGCATTCTCATATGGCATCCCCCAAAACTCTTGAAAGTCCTGTGTCATCTCTCTTACCTCTTCAACACTACTACTGACTGAACAACTTCATACTTGTAAATTAAAGTGCACAATCCTCCGTGGAGGCACCAAAACGTGGATGGACAAAAGCAGTAGAGCCTAATCCACCTTCACAACCACCCTCATCCACATTTAAAACAACTAAATAGCACAATCACAAGGTAAAAGGCATTCATTGAAACTCCTGGCCTCTACACACCTCTATATATAAACTCATACTCTGGCCACATTTCCTCCCAAACCAACAACATGCTATGAACCCACACCCCACAAGAGAACTTCTTTGAACCATCATCATAATCATGAAACCAAAAGGGATTGTCCCGTCAACATCAAGTAAGTGCACTAACTTCCAGTAACATGCTCCCAAAATCATAGGATGTGCAAGCCCTTCATACATGTTCTCAGGGTCTATACGCAACCTCTTAGATCTTGAAGTGCTACTATCACATCTTTTAGAAACCATCTCTGTGAGGGTAGTCCACAACTACAATTATTCACCATCCACAACCACTTAAGGCCTTCACATATCTCATATACAAGGTTTGCTATCCATGAGTTCTCATCTAAATTATTTGAATCTAAAGTGAACGAAGCTCACATGTAATAGCTTGCTATCCCTAGCTAAGGCCTCTTTGCCTTCAACCCGCAACTAATGCAAGCCCATACTCTCTTTTCAACACTCCCGACACCTTCCTCCTTCATACAATACCTAGCTCACCGCATACCTTCTAGTTCAAGGCATTCCTAGCCTCCAAGCCATCAACCTTACCAAGAAGCTTCCCCAATACATAACAGTCGACCTCTCCAACTCATATCTCCACCGTCTTCCTCTTTTCAGCAGCTCTCCCTGTCACCCAAGATATTTACCCGAGCTCTCCTTCTCTATAGTAGTGACCCTCCATTAAGTCCCCCAGCTTACAATTCTCCTCCCCTACACTACGAGTCTCTCCTGCTCACCATGGGGCACACACCCTCTCCTCACAAGAAGCTCCCGTTGCCTTTCTTAGACCCCCCTGTTGTCTCTAAAGCTTCCTCGGCCGCTTCATAGCCTCACCTCCTACAGAATCCTCGAGATAAGCAGCAGTACCTCTGACCTCTCGCCACCCCTGAAGAGCTCTCTCCCCCCTGGTTCTCCTACTCATCGAGCTCCTTTTTTACCAACCTGCAACCCCTGTGATCAGCTTCCTACCCCCGCTTGCAAGCCCACGTCCTCCCTTCGCTCCACCTCCTTCGTAGAGATCCTAGCCATGTCCCAGAGCTCGCTGAACAAACAACCTCCACGCTACTTCTGAGCTCACATGCTCCCTTCTTGCTCATCCCCCCTTCCGTCTCCCCCGAGAGACCCTCCTTTCACTGAGCTCTCCGACCACCCTGCATAGGATCCTCATGCCACCAGCTCACGACCAGAAGCTTCCCTTGATCCTCAAGTAGCCACCTTTCATGCATGCCTTTTTTTATTATAGCCACGTCATCACCTTATTTTCACCACTCTTCCACCCTTCCTTCAAACTATACCAAGGTCATTAATGTCCAAAATCCCAACCTTTGACACCATGCACATAACCTTCAAGCCAGCATTTAATGCTTACTTTCCCATAGACTATCACACATGATGAATCCAATCCTGACACACTGGAAACAAGGCATTCGCAATGGAAAAAAACTCATGCTTTCATGCACATATGGCATAGGACAACCATGAAGAGCACATGTCATCACATCACCACATAGACAATGTTGGAGACCCTACTCTGGATTGTCTGGTGCACCTACACTGCACTTCATCATTTCCCAAAAGTCCCCATAGAAGTATTTACCATCTCAAGAAAGTATATCATAGTTTAGAGTCCTTTATGAGAATGTCCATAGCTCATAGCCACCACCAACTAGCTATGTACATAGCTATGCACCTTCCCATCAGCATGCAACAAGTGAAAATCATTTTTACTTTTTTATCCACACAATTTCTATGGTGGTGGCTAAGATCCACTGGGCTTTCAGTTAATTACCAGCCACCGCAGTGGCTCCAATTACTCAGCTTCCAATTATGCTTGCATGCATGATTACTACAAGTGCAGTAAATTATGGTAATGAGGGATTAGGGGTGATTAGGTTTCGTGATTTGCTTTTGTGGGAATTACTGCCCAATGGTGGTGGCTGTCATCAGCCACATGTGTCGTGGCTACGATTCCACCATGCCACTGCTCACCCACCACTGCGCTTTAGCATGCATAATCACTACGAGTGCAGTAAAAATTATGAGTCACTAGGATCACATGCTTAGTAGAGAAGTAGAGTGCATAGTAATGAGTGATAAGACATGGTAATGAGAATTATTGCCCGGTGGTGGTGGTGGCTCTCATCAACCACGTTTGTCATGGCTAATTTAATTACCAGCCATCGAGGTGGCACCACATGGCGTCTTCTTCATGATTACCAACCCATCTGGAGGATTCCACTGTGGTGGGCTGCAATTAATATGGATGCAATCCCGGGCTCCAATCGCCATAGTGCCTCAAACTTTATATATATATAAGATCCGTGGCATTTGGTATTTTACTACGTTGCTCTGATCTACCCATGCTCTGCTACTTTGCTCCACACCCCTCCTCTATCATCTAGCTCTTTTTCGCCCCTGCTCTACTTTGCTCCATGCTCCCTCCTCCAACTCTCGTCACTCCATCTGCTCCCCTACTCATCTTTTGCTCACCTACTCATCTTTAGCATGCCTAGTTGTTCCCCCCTCGATGCTCTGTGATTCCAATAATATCTGCCTTCACATATAAGATCATTGCTTTGCACTCACGTGGAATAGAAATGCTTGCACTAGTGGAGACTCTTCATTCCCACAGGTGACTCCCCACACATCTGAATGTCATCACCTTGGATAATATGCTCAAAGAGGGCCTCTTTGTGGTTGTGTTGTATGGGTTCCCGCTAGATGTCAATGAAGCCCTCAATATTTTCAGAGCAGAGTACTCTCGACTTGCTGGGGGGTGGATTAATTGAGTCCTGGCAATGTGCATGGTCTTTGGCCTCTCCATCATATCCTCCTTTGGCTCCCTAAAAATTGTTAATTCAACAAGCTAGACTGGCTGAAAACTGAGTTGTACAAATTCCTCACTGGATGTAATGTTTTGGTCTCTAAGAGACTAAGGCAGTTATGTAATCTCTTTTTGTTCAATTTGAGGCTCTCGATATGCACTGTAGTTAACTTTGATATTTGTATTTGAATGGTTATGGCCACTATCTCTTATCTTTTGTTTAAGGCTCTCAGCAATTGCTAAGTTTTTATAAATGTAAGATCTTCTGTTCAATTTTTACTCGGTATAAGTTGATCATTTTTATATAACCTATTATTGGATGTAAATGTATATTGTTATCTCTTTTGCTAAATTTTCACTCAATAAATTGTACCGTTTCCATCATTTATATTTATTGCAACAAGGACTAAAATACTAGGAAATAAGGACTACGATTCCTTGGTTTATGACAAAAATAGTGCTAAAATAACTCCCATGACCCCACCATTGTGGTTGCATGGAGATATTTCTAGAAAAATACAATTGAAATTTTAGAAAATGCAATTGACGATATGGCCATTGAGGGGTCTCCTTTAGGGGCAAGGGCCATATCGACATGCCATTTCTATCCAATGGCATCTTGGATATTGTATAATGCACGTAGATATGGTCCTTGCCCCTAAAGGGGACCCCTCAAGGGCCATATCGTCAATTGCATTTTGTTTTGTTGCACAACAGAATACATTTTTCTTGACACATAAATATATAACTCCAAGAACTAGTGTGGTGGCTTTCATAGATCTTCTCTTGTAATACGTAAAAATAGGTAACAGAGCTACAACTCTAAGAACCAGCATGGTGGTCTCTCCAAGACAACCTTGAATTCTCGACAATGACAGGTGGTCATGCTAGAGATTGTGGTGACATGATGCTTAGAATGATAGATTACATCTCATTACTATACCAAAAACCTATGCAGTGGTCTCTCTAAGACAACCTATGATATGATTTACACGGGCTATAGGCAAAGAAATGGAAAAAGGGTGCATGATGATAGGTGGTCAGGCCAGAGAGTGATAATTTCTATAGCTTCAAAAAAATATAAAACCTCTTCCATTGATCACACTTGCTATCTTACACATTTCTTAAGTGACCACCCCATGTATGCACTCTAGTGCAAAGTGGAGGGATAGGAGCACATCCTATGTACTTTCTAGGTCTACTATAAGAGCTAAGAACAATACCATTATCTCTCTCTGGAGGGACACAAGTTGGGACCACTCTGTCATATGATCCATGTCCATGACCAGGTGCACATTGGCCTCTATCTAATGGAGATGAAATGAAAAAGAGATGCCTTGTTGTAGCAAATTAGATAGAAAGAGTGATAGTGCCACAAAATAGAGATGAAGCACAAAAACATGTTACCAACTTCTATGCATTCAAGTCAACCCTTGGACAAAGTGGGGTGGAGGAGAAGGAGATAAATGACATGAGGGTAGAATGGATCAGTGGAAAGAGAGGCATGGAGAAGTGGATCCAAAGGCACAGAGGCCACTCACGATATAGAGTTTCACCCAAAGCATGAATGATAGAGAACAAGTGCATCCCTATGTGACTCAACAGAGGCCACTCCAACCCTTGATACTCTCAAGAAGTCATTGTAGAATTGGATCTTAGTGGGAAACTCTCCCCCCCCCTCCCCCGTGATATATAGAACTAGAATAGATTTAATCATATGATATGGTTGATCTCATCTCATAGGATCTGGAGGGATGGGGCATCCAATCTGTACTAGAAGGAAGGGAAGTGATCCCACCTGAATGCCTTCACTGGAAAACCATCTAGATGTGCATGCATAGTAGGCAATGCTAATCCCTCTCTCATCCACGCATCTAGATGACTATAGGTCCAACCTTAGTAGTCTCTAGCAATGCAAGGCCTACACTTATAGAGGTATATAACCATCTAACAGATATCATAGAGCTAGAGTGGTGTCATAGAAAACTCTAACTGTAAAATTTGGTGAGGGATTGAGATCCTTCTATGAATCATATTGGACTCCATAAACACTTTTAGCTTATCAAGTCCTTACCAAAGGGTTAGAGATATATCAGTTGTAGACATGGGTATCAACCTCACAAATGCATCAAATAGTCATCCATGTGTTAGAGGCTCTTGGAAGTGTGCCTAACTCCACTATCTCTATCATCGAGCTAGAGCTCCCTACCCTCATGTGAGTCATGCCTTGGCTACACAAGCCATCGTGAAAATGGCCCAGCGAAGGTTTCCCCTAGATAGGTACATGACAACACAATCTCAATGGGCTCTCCTCGATAAGTGAATTTGCATCGATGAAGTACTACTTATGAGGTGTTGAAGATAATAGACATGGTCTTGCATACAATGACTGTCATGTATCTCTCCTTCCAAAATGCCTTTAGTACTAGGGATCTAGGCATCTCTATAGGCCTACACTGAAAAGGACATGCATCTAATTATGTCATCTATGTACAAAAATACCTATTTCACTAGGTGAGCAAGGATCCCTTCCCTCCTAGGCAATCAATGAAAGTCGCTATCTCTTGAATATAGAGCCCAAAAATTATCGGTGAGAGGGGACATGCTTGGTTCACTCTGATCATGCTCTCACTCCAATTTGACACGCTTCTATTGGTGAATACTTTCCCATTAAATAACTCATATAGGCTCATCACCCCCTAGATACTGTCTTCTTGGATCTGCATGTCCTAGTCTGTCTTATTCACGCAGGCTCATGAGACTGTGTCAAAGGCCTTCCAAAAGTCTACAAAGAAAACATGTACTTTTTAGGATTTGGATCTTGTATCCTCTATGATGGTCCGTAGAGTGAAGATATGATAAGATTGGAATGTTGCCTCTGGAAACCAACCTATCCCAAGGCCTCTGCCCATGTGCTTCTATGGAAGCCCTGACCTCTCTCACTATTACAAATCCGTAGATGTTAGCAAGCGTATGGCCAATCATGAGGGTACAATAATTCCTTGTGTCCATGGGATCCCTAGCTTTGTGTATCAAAACAATCGTGATGGTGCTCCAAGTAGGGAGGAGAGTGCAAATGCACACGCACACACACACACACACACAGATGCACACGCGCATGCACACACACACATAGAAAGAGAGAGAGAGAGAGAGAGAGACAAAGACAGAGAGAGAGAGAGTGGTGGTGGTACTCCAAGCAAGGGGGAACGTGTGTGCACATGCACACACACACACACAACTCTACATGGAAGGAGGTCTCTCTACCAAGATCTCAAGTAAACAAAAGCAAGAAGGATGAGGAGTTGAAAGAGTCATGAGCCAGTTTGATAGCCCTCACAAGAACAAACATATCACTTTGAAGGCTCTTCTATACATTTTCTGAAGTTGAAAAATATTCAAGCTAGCATCGGCTTAGTCTTAACGATCATATAATCTAAATAGAAGATAGTTTGCTTTCAAAATCAATGTCCAAATGAAAACGATCTAATTCCCTTAATCCACCAAGCAAGCATTTGGTCTACCATCAAGAGGCCATAGACAATGGAAACAATTCTCCAAATGAAAACAATCTAATATCTCAATCCACCATCAAGCAAGCTTTGCATTTGTGTACCCTTAAGAGGCCATCGACACTAGCATCACCATGTGTGGCTCCAATGGGTTGATATGTTGGTCTAAACACCATTTTTTGAAGCCTTCTCTTCTTACTAGGCGGCTACATCTAGAGGCTAGAACACCATCTTGTGGCCTCCAACATATATCAACATCTATGGATTTCAGCGGTATACTAAGAATCAGAAAGCATGGGAAATATGATCGAGGCCACGATCCAGATGAAAGGGAAAAATGGTTACATGTTATCTTTTTTCTTATCAAACTTCGAAGCGAAATCCGGTAAGGACTTTTTGAGCGATAGAGATCGAGGCCACGATCGACATGAAAGCAAAAATCAAGGCAAAAAGGTCACGTATTACTGTTCGACATGATCAGACATTATCTAACGTATTGGAACGACAAACTGGACCTTTGTTTATCACGATTCACGAAGCCGGCAGCTGGCTTCTCCGCCTAAACTTTGTGAAGATGCTGCCGACTGCGCTTATTGAAAATATGCTAGAAATAGCTGCGCGGTCAGCAATTCTCTAAGAAGAAAATTTCATTTCATACAATGAACAGCCTGATCGGCCGTCTCGCAAATCACTGTTTGAAACTCTGCCGTTGTTCTTCGTAAACCAAGAGATTGTGTTTCTGTGTGTGTGATCGAGAGAGAGAGAGAGAGAGGAAGTCCGAGTACGTTGAAGTCGAGAGTCCAAATATTTTCGATAATTCTGACAACCTCTGGACTCTTGAATCGGCCGCTCGACTAGAGAACGCAAGAGTTATCAAGTACTAGGCATCGTTCTGCTCGAATTTTGAACGGTGCCCTTCTTTGCTTTACAAATCCATGGCCGCATTCAACCCTTCAGGCAAGCGCCGATCTCCCAATTGCAAGCGTCACATAATCTATCACACCGTGCAGCTTCTTGTGCCCCTGCTTTTCCTCCTTGCTGTCACTCTGGGGCTCGTTCTTGCCGCCGGAATTATCAAGTTCCCCTATCCACAATTGGAGCCTTCACCTCCATGGCTTGTTTACGACGGGCGCGGGAGTGCAGTGGGAAGCAAGTGTGGCCAAATCTGCACGGACACTGACGAGTTTACGCCGAATTCTACCGAATCGGGGTACTTTCTGTCAGCGGTGATCTTCAACAGAGTATTCAGCGAAGATCTATTTCGCATCACGGCGTACGAGTGCAAGCAGTGGATTGAATTCATGCTTTACGCTGGGGTGGAGCACATTTTCTGGTACGACACAGCCCACAGCGACGCAGAGTCGCAGGAAAATTACTTGGCAGACTATATTCGGTCAGGTCTGTTGACATACCACAGATTCCACCATCTCTTCCCGGGCAACTTGGGGAAAGACTACCACTTCGAGCAAGACAACTCATATCGGCATTTTCTGCGCGAATACAAGCATAGGACGAAGTGGATGCTGGAGATGGACGTGGACGAGTATCCGTTCAGCCCAGAGGACAATGGGAGCTGCTTTCTGCAGGGGTTATTGAGGGGGTGGGAGGCGGAAAGGCCAGCGGTGACGCAGATCTTGGTGCAATGCATGATATTCGGAGGAAACCCGGAGGGAGAGCAGGATGGATGGGTGATAGAGAGGTATGGGAGGAGGAAGGAAAGCACGGAGGGGGTGGTGATGGGGAGCAGCTCGAGGCAGAAGCCATTGCTGAAGACAGAGGCGTGCGAGGACGTGACGCCCTACGATCCTCATATATTCAGGATGGAGGTGGGAGAGACTGTGGTAGCCAAAGCAGAGAAGTTGAGGATGAACCACTACTGGGGGGCTCGTCTCACCAATTTTGGGCCTGATAAGCCAGAAGTCCTTGCCATGCTGAGGCCTGATTCATCTATGAGCACCATAGCCAACCAGATCAAGCTTTATCGTCCCCATCTCAGACCCATCGACTCTGCTGCTGTAGCTGTAGCATCAACCCGGCGAACAACCAGCTGGTGATACATAGCGATGTAGCTATCTTAAGTTGCAGTGACAATTTACGTTAACTGATGAGGAACTGATAGTCGGAAAATTTACGTAAATTGATACTCGTATGGAGTCGTTCCGAATGCAGTCGACTTGCATGCCTGATCTGCATATATGGAAGCTCGCGTGAGCTGATCCCTTCTCAGGCAGCATACTTGCCGTATTGTACCATGACTATACCAGTCATTGCCGTCATGCGCCAGTAATAAAGACAAGATGGGCACTCGTTAAAACTCTATTTGGAGACCAAACCATGAAAATGTATTGTATCACTCGAGAAAAGGGGTTGGGTGAAAATTTAATAGAGAGGGGAGAATTAAAATGAAGGAATAACTTCAAATTGTGATGTGCATGGAAAAGGAAGTACTTAACTAGTGTCACCCAATTTACCTCACCGTGAGGATAATCTCTTTTATCATAAATGGGTGCACTTTATTTCAAAAAAGCCTTGCACATCAACACTATGGGAATTTCTTGCAAGTAGTGAAGACTCACTTGAGAATGGATTTGATGTTTTGAGAAATAATATGCTTAGATGACCGAGGTAGATCCATGAAAGTGTGGCCATTAGAGTTTCATGTCTATGCATTGTTGTGCTACATGCTTCCACATCGTAGATCAATGAAACAACCTTTAATTGAGGTAGATCAATTAAAGTATGGCCATTAGAGTTCCACGTCTATGCATTGTTGTGCTACATCCTTCGAGATGGTGCAACATCCTAGTCTCATTGGCTTGCTCTAAGAACTCTCCTCTACACTTTACTTGCATTCCGGGCAATTGTATTGGCATGCACAGAGCATGCCACGTGTCAAAGGTGAGGCTGAGTGCGAGGGGTCCCAATCCCCCCACCTCCTAGCCACATCATGCCTCCCCTCCCCCCCAAAAGGTCCCAAGAGGGATGAGAGAGGAGGGTCAAATAAGCTCTTTATATCTAAGGCCCCCAAGGGGGCACAAATGCTTATGGGATTAATTCCCACATACGCCACGTGTTATTAAGTGACTGCCCCCATGTCTTAACCATCATTCCACACAAAAGTGAGGGGTGGAGGCCACCACCTCCAACACCCCCCTATGGATAAACCCTGAGGCAAACACGTGAAGCACCACGAAACCTAGTCATGGTCAAACAACAAAGTCGGTCAAATCAATAAAGGTGCACCCAACAAACGCCATCGAGTAGCTAATTGCCAAAGCCCATGGGAGAAAACACACACGTGGAGTAAATCAGGAGGATCACACACCAAATACTGTCGCACATCAAGTCGCCTACAAATCACGACAACTCCATAGGGCAAAATGGAAATATCACATTGCACCACGTGGCGTGCATACATTACTTGTGCCCACAGTTTACACAAGATACCCCTACTCTAATACCAAGTTGGAATGCGCAGAGCACGCCAGGTGTCAAAGGTGACACCGAGTATGGGGGTCCCAATCTCCCCCTGAAAAGGTCTCAGGAGGGATGAGAAAGGAGGGTCAAATAAGCTCTTTAGCCCCCAAGGGGGCACCAATGCTTATGGGATTAATTCCCACATACGCCATGTGTCATGAAGCGACTGCCCCCCCTACCTTAACCATCTTTCCATGCACAATTGAGGGGTGAAGGCCACCACCTCCAACAAATCAATGGTTTTTTTGCACCTTTGTTTCATACTTCTTTATTTTGTTGGTTTATCTCTAGAAAACAAATCGATAATCAACCTTGATGATTAATAAAAGAATTGGTCTAGTGATGCTAGAGTCTAAAATTTTGACTTATGACTTAATCTTTGGACTTATGACTATACACTACTAGACACAGGCCCTATTCTAATGCTTAAACACCGACATTTAGCGCACGTGGGGTGCTAATCGTTGGTAATCAATGCGTGATTAGTTAAGTGTCGCTATATAGTGACTTTAGATAAGTGTCGCTATATAACGACCTTTAAAAAGAGTTGCTATATAGCAACACTTACTAGACTTGTGAATGGTCATTATATAGTGACACTGAGACAATTTCCTATAGTGACATTTTATAGAGAGTTTTTTTTCCCATACCGACCTTAAAAGATAGTTTTTCCCAATGATAATTTTTTTTTCCTTTTTATACACATTTGATCCTTTGAGAGAATAAAAGTACAAGAGCATGTACATCAAGTTTAAAGCTCATATATTTATGTCCAAGTTTGAAATGAAAAAAATCAATGCAAAGCATTTACATCAAAGACTTCATCTTGAGCCAAGTCTAATGTGCCAAACAAGTCTATCTCTAACTCTATGCCAAGTTGATCTCCTATATCATCATCGTACTCTAGCATCATACGTTCACCTAAGACTTGATCATCTTCTTCAATAAAGTGTGGTGATTCTTGATTATCATCATCTTCTTCCTCAATATCGTGATCTCCATCTTCCTCCCGTACGATGTCATTATGCGCATCTTCCTCTTGGCTCATATTGTGATCTTCATCTTCTTCATGCTAGATCCATCTAGATCAATTGGATCCGGCATTGGTACTGGCATCTCCATATCCACATCTCTATCTTCAAAAAATTTCTTACTTTGTGGTGCAACTTGGATCACATATCACCATCTTAGATCAGAATGATCCGGATGAAAAACCACCTATATTGAAGATGAGTGCCAAACGCCATCAATTATACATATGAAATTATGATTAAGTATATGTATCAATGGATCTTTAAAAATGAAAGCTTCGATTAATTAAATCACTAGTATGCACCTTCTCACAATGCTCGGGAAGAACAAAAGTATCACTTTCATCGGTCCAAAGTTTGGTGGAGTCTATTGCAAAGAAATCGCTACTGTCTTTTCTCACTATCGCATGGGGGTAAATAGTTATAAACCGTTTTACATCAAGAATGAAAATACTAAATCGTCTGAAATCAATTTCATAGATTTCACGTATGGTTCCACACAATAATCCAACTATGAGGAGAGAAGATTGGTATCCGAAGCAATTGCTCGGCTATCTTGTGTAAAGTTAGCCATGACTCCACAATCATATGTGACTCTCTTTGAATCGATGCGTTCCATGCAAAAATGTCATCCATATGACCATAATGAATTATACTTTTTGTACTGCAAAAAAGCATCATTAAAACAATGAAGATGCATATATTTTAAAGTGTATATTGCCACAAATAATTACTTAATTACATCAAAAGGTAAGAAACTTGCATGCATCATACATCCAGATGATAACTCTTGCTCGCACTCGTTTATTATCTCTCCATCGTGTTTGGCTTTATGTAGAGCCAGTCATAGCCACCTCATCAACTATGTGCACAAGCAAGTGCACTTGAGTTGTCATAATGCTCGAGGGAAAGTGCTTCTCAAGCAAGCATATGGCTTTGATGGAGTCCACCCTAGCCTTCTCGATGCTCGATATGGAGATCTCTATTTGAGATATCCACCTATTTCACATGCCCATGTAAGATATATTCATAATCAGTCTACAAATTATTTAGCTTAAATTGAAGAAAATGCAATCAATGTGATTTGATAGTAAGCATACCTCACAATACCACTGATCTTGAATATAGCATTTCTAACATCTTCTTGTAAGTACCATTTTACTGTAATTGGGAGAATGAACTATCAAGGCAACAAAGAAGTCATGTCAATAATATAACATAATCATAATTACACTAATGCATCATGATTATCAATCCTACAACTTAGAATACCTATAAGACCATGTGCAAATCATGGGACTTGAGCCCACTAAGCTTATTGTCCTTTGAAAATGCTCCTTTTAAGCAATGCATGTACCCTGTGGGTGTTCAAAAAAAGGCAATGTTCGCCTTGACCATTGCCTCCTCTCTTGTGTGGAGGGGATCCATGTTGCTTTCGGGAGGACAACTTTTCTCGAAGCACACATGCTAGATGCAACTCAGGTTAGTGGTGCCTAAACCAGCCCAGTGGTTGTTTATGATTAAGCTTTGGGATAGTTTACTTGTTTCATTTCTTAAACGAAACTTGGACTAAATGTGATTGTTGTAGACCAGCCTGGTGGTAGGAACATCATGCAACAGTACGTTAGTTCAGCTCAATCGCTAGTTATGTGATTGTCCTAAACCAGCATGGTTGATCAGACATTAGTTGTAATTGTCTAGCCCAATGGCATGGCTGAGCTAAAATTAACAGTAATGTATTTTGCAATATATTTTTATTTCACTAAACCAACCCGGTGGTTGGAACATGATTCAACCGTGGCTACTTCAACTCAATCACTAGTTATGTGATTGTCCTGAACCAGCATGGTTGAACAGACATTAGTTATTGACTAGCGCTGTGGTTGAAATTATTGTGTTTCTTAGTACTTAAATTCGTTAAGTTTAATTTCCTACTATTCGGGTCATATACCACTGTTAAATTGTGAAATGAAAAAATGACAAGATTTATATTGTTATTTTCTAATGGTGAAATTCAGAAATGAAAAGCAATATACTTGTTATTGTCTAATATGTGAACTTGAGACCGTTAGGCTAAGGTTGAAATTGTGACAGTGTCCTAAACCATCCTAGTGGTTGAAATTGTGACTATCCTAAACGTGTCCTAAACCAGCTCAGTGATTGAAATTGTGACTATCCTAAACTAGCGCGGTGCTTGGATATTTTTTTGCTTTATTATATTCTTTAATTAGACTGTGTTTTGTCTTCTTTTAGTAGTAGCAAAAAGGGAGATCATTGTTCTATTGTTCTTGCATGTTGGGTTAGCAGATGGAGTTGTATCACAAGTTTATGGATCTAAATCCGAACATTTAAATTGGATAGAGGGGCTTTGAGAATTGTAAGCCCTGGTACGTCAGGAAACTTAAAGACATTAATGTTTGTTGTTGCAAAACATACATAGACTTTGAGCTGGCTCGGCAAGCTATGAATAACTTGAGATTTGGTCTTGTTGGAGCATTGCTCCATGGGGATCATCCCCAATGAGTGCATAGTCTGTAGGCCACCTGGATCCTCATCATGTGTTGTAAGAAAGGGCAGGTTTTGTAGCCTAAGGACTATGTGGGAGCCAGTGGTTTTTCCAAAGAGAGATCATGAGTGGCACAGGATTGAATGCTTTCGTGGCACATGCAAGCATTGCAGTTTGAAGCTCAAGAAGAAGACATTCAATGTCTGTCCAAATGAAATGAGGAAAGACAACCATGTTGCTCTAAAATGGAGGAGATTCAAAAATGTCAATGTTGAAATGGAGGAGATTTGAAAATGTCAATGTTGAAGGATCCGATAAAAAGAAATGGCTACTATCATACAAGAGCACCCAGACAAGGGATCTTGTAGGTCATGTGGTTCAATCCATCCCAAAATATGTGCTTCACAATTTCACAGCCAACTGGCATGATAAGCAGTTGAGGACATGCCTTGCCAATTTTCTTCATGACACTATTATATCGGTCATAGATTTTGTAAACAATTATCCTTTTCAAGAGCAAGATGAGATACAAAGTGCTTGGTGGTACAACAAGCAGATAACAATTCTTGTGCATATCATGTACAACCATTGTCTTGATTCTTCCACACCTGATGCCAATGTGCTTGTTGCTAACTCACAGAAGTCCAGGTGAGTGCAATGCACATACCATTTCTATATTTCAAATTAGTAGGGAACATGACATCATATTTGTGCAACATGCTTTTCTATTGCATTGGGAATGGTTGAAAAACTAAAATCCCCATGCAGAAAATATTAAACAACATTGGGTATGGTCAGACGGTGATGCCTCTCAATTTAAATAAGCCCATGGATTCTACTTCATCTCAAGGTTCAAATCCTTGACCAGTGTAGACATGCTATGGAATTTCTTTGGGTCTAGCCATGGCAAGGGTGAACATGATGGATGCAGTGCTATTATTAAGAAAGCTCTATTTAAACACCAATTGGCATGCCCTCAAGAAAAACTCAACGATGCCCATGATGCTATAACATGGCTTACAACCAACCTCTCCATAGGTGTGCATTCAACATGTAGTAAACAAAGCCTTAAGAATATTGTAGTATGAAGAGTGTTCCATGAAGTGAAAGTGGATGAAGTACAAAGGAGAAGCCAACACGATTGAAAGAAAATGAAAGGAGTCTATGGTTTGCACAACATATGGGGCTTTTCAAACAACCAATTGATTAAAACAAGAAAATTTTCTTATTTCTGTAGTGCGTGCTTCATAGGGGATCATGACGATTGTGAGAATATTACAACTATGAAGACATGACAGCGAGTTCAAGTTTTCCCTCTACATTAAGATGGAGTGACAAATAATGGAGAGACAAATGAATCGCCACATTTTGGGGAGAGTTTTGATGACCTCACTTACTATCTAGAAGAAGAGGATAACTTTGCAGTTGTTGCAAATTCTCGGGATAAGGAGGAAGATGACCCAAACTTTCTATTGCAATGCACAAAACCTAAGCACAAGGTTGAGGAAACATTTAAGGATAATTGGGAAATAGCATATAAGAAGTGGGATGTAGTAGTCGAAGCCTTTTGGTATTAAAAAACGTCAAAGAGAGGGTGCAATTATGAAGTGCTACATAAGGGTCCATAAACATGTGTGTACTCTCATGGAGTGAGAGCTATTAATTTCTAGATGCAACCCGTGGCACAACGAAAGAAGGGCAAGATCCGTGTCTTCAAATTGCATTTAGACATGCATGAGCACATCTTGGGGTGTCTTAGAGTGGTGGACGAGGACAAGTGAGATAGTACCAAGAAAATGTATGTAGTCTCATTGCAAGGAGACAATATGTCCACTTGTCCTACAAAAAGGAATTTGTATGTGAGACTATGCTTCTTTTTAGTATATCCCAAACAACCACCATGCTGGTTTTATTAAATTGTTTTTGTAAATCTTAAATAGTAAATTCCATGCTTGTTTTTAGTATATCCCAACAACCACCACGCTGGTTTTCCATAACAAATCCATACATCCTACAAATCCCTTCACCTTGTAATAATAGAAGCAAACCACAATGCTGGTGGTTGTAAATATCTAGTATAAATTAACCACCACATTGGTGATAACTTATCCTATACTACTACCATGCTATCCCTACACTACTACCATGCTATCCTAAAATTTGTTGCATAGTGCTATACTAAAACAGTGCCCTTTAGACTGTTTATCATTTCCTTAACCATTAGATTTCATCCCATTCTTATTTTATTATATCCCAACAACCACCGTGTTGGTTTCCCATAATGAATCCACACATCCTACAAATCCATTCATCTTGTAATAATAGAAGAAAACCATCACGTTGGTGGCTATTAATATCCTAGTGCATACCAACCACCGCATTGGCGATAACTTATCCTGCACTCCTAGCATGCTATTCGTACATTACTACCATGCTATCCTAAAATTTGTTGCACAGTGCTATACTAAAATAGTTCCCTTTAGACTATTTATCCTTTTGTTAACCGTTAGATTTCATCCCATGCTTGTTTTTAGTATATCCTAATAACCACCATGCTGGTTTCCCATAAAGAATCTACACATCCTACAAATCCATTCATCTTGTAATAATACAAGAAAACCAATGTGCTGGTGGTTGTTAATATCCTAGTCCAACCAACCACCCTGATGTTGATAACTTATCCTACATTACTACCATGCTATCCCTACACTACTGTCGTGCTATCCTAACATTTATTGCACATTGCTAGTGCCCTTTAGACTAGTTATCGTTAACCATCAAATTTCAACCACCGGGCTACTTAAAACATTTAAGTACTAACATGGAAGCAGGTCGATACAAAATCAAGTATTACGAGCAACATGAGAAAGTCCACAAGTCCAAGAAATGTCTACAAGTTTTTTATTTTTTCAAAATACAACCACATTTTGTGACTCAAGGAAATTCCAAACTCCCTTATCAACATCTTTATGGCAAGCACCTCCCAACTCTTTAGGCTAGTCTGATGCACAATGGTAGACCTATTCACATACTCGGATAACACAATGCTTGCTTGACTTTGGCAACTTATACACCCATAGTAGCTCCTCCTTTCGTTGGGGGTCCTATTCATCCTAGTCTTTGCGCTCTATACATCTTCGTGCCTCTATCATGTCCTGCCAAAAGAAACCTACATCATGAGCTTGACAAGTACCTTAAAGGAGCAGGAAAAACAATAGGTAGGGAAATTTTCACCATCTCTTCCAACTCCATGTAATACACCGACCACTGAAGCATGTGCACCTTGGAGCTATTTTCCTCCTTCTTCTCCGGGTCTGTTACTACAAGTATGCCATCCAATATCATTTTCAGATAGAACAAAAGCACTCCAAAGTTATTTGGGTATGCCAGATATTTTTTGTAGGTGGATCAGTGTACAGAGTTTGGATCAACGTACAAAGTTTTGGGGCTAATTTTATAATGGGTTCTTAGTTGTGTCTACATTACATGTAAATAGGGAGAGAGTTCATTGAGCCAGACCTCAATATTCAATCTCATATTAGTTTGGTAATCAAAACCTTTGAGTTCATTGAGCTCAACCTTCTCATTCTTCAATCTCATGTTAGTTGTCTAATCAAAATCTTTCACCTCACATTAGTTGTCTAATCACAATTGCCATCGCTCTAGATTGGTGGTCTAGTACAACTTTGGATAAGGGAAAGCACACAGTAGAAATTCAGTAGATGACAGAGTTGGTTGTGGTTCCTAAAGCAGGCGGGACATCATCCCCCATAGGATAGCTAGAAGAGGAAGAGGAGGAAGGAGAGCAAAAAGAGGAGGAAGAAGGTATGATGGATGAGGTTTTGATGCAAACCCTTTCATGTATTTTGATTGAAAATAGAGAGTATTTATTATTGATTAACATTCAATATATTAAAAAATTGAGAGAAGATGAAGTACTAGGGGCACTTTCCACTTGGGAGAGTAGTAGTAACATAGATTACCCACCAAAAGGGGGGTTGGATAGATGCACCGATTTGGCACCTACAAACACTTTGGAGCATTCGATCTTAACTATGTGGGATGAAATGCATGACTCTACTAATGTAGCAGTTACAGAGATGGAGTTCTGTGAGGTCCAGGAAAGATTGGAGGCAGAGAGGGCCCAAAAATGCCAGAGACTTGAGAATAATGCAGAGGCCTCATCATCGGCACCACCTTCAACAATTGATCAGAGCAAAAGCTCCATTGATATAACTCATGGACGAACAAGATGCTGCCCACATTGTAAGTTCATGATATTTTATCAATATGAATGATTTTATGTTCTTAGTTTAGCATTGAGAAGATTACTCATGTTATCTCAATTTTCAAAACGTCATCGAAGCTGATAAGTTTGCCACACGTAAAGGGGGTCGAGCTGACATCATCAGTGTGGATTCAGCACTTGGACACTACATGGGAATGTTCGAGTGCCATAGCCTAGTGTGCTTCCATACTTTGTTCTCCCCTTATGGGAAGGAAGAGATGATAAAGTGCAGGGCACTTTCAAAGCTAGTCTCCCTTGTGCCTTTACCCCCTTCTATGCGCAAGTGTATTTTGGTGAGGTGGCACTTCGCACTATCTACTTTTGGAGAGAAACTAGCAAGAAGAATCATGGTGGTTGCTACTATGGGTGCTTCAGCAGGTGTTTATGATGCTGGGTAGCTTGTAGAATCTTTCAATGAACCCATTGTTTTGTCAACTTAGAGGAGAGTAGCAATAGTAGCTAAAGCTAAGCAAGCAAATGTTTTGTATAAAGTGCGTTTATTGGATGCAATATACAAGAAATATTGTATAGACGTCAAATTTTAATATATATTTCTCTTGTTTTCTAGATGGGTGGTGTTTTGCATTATAATTAAGTTTCCTTTCTTGGAGTTGAGTGTATCCTTAATTTAAATATACGGTTGATTTTGAAGAAAAGTGCATTCCTTTTATCAAAGGTTTCAGGAATTCTTCAAGTTACTAGGTGTATGAATAGACAAGATCAAGATTGCCAATGAACTCTAATCAAGATAGCAACAAAAGGTTAAATTGGATGCACAATCTCAAACCCTTCCACATTTAGATTCATCTTGGGACTAGGAATGTTTTGCAACCCAAACCTAGGAGGAAAATAGAATAATAATATGGTGGCTAATTTAGTTATGTGCATGGTTAGTTGGAAGGATTAATGTAAATTAAGAGGATATATGCTCCATGATTGAGATGCCAAGCTCTCACTTATGCCAATGGTTCCACATGGAGATGGCAATAATCGACACGTATACTTGGTTGGTGTTTGTGTATTATCAAATTTGGATAGAGAACAAGCATATGACTGACTCAATCCTAGCATAAGAGATTGGGTTTTGACTTTTATGGAAATCGTGGCTAAGGGGTGCTACACACAATTAAAGATGTATTCCCTTATGGTGTAAAAAGTTGTAAAGTATGCTAGGAATGGCCAAAATTGCTTTAGAAGTGTGCCTTGATATTTTGAAGGCATTGGTGACGACTGCAATGAATTTTGATACAAAATGGTAAGGTTGACAAATGCACTAATAGCTATGAGCAACAATGGATTAAAATGGTTGCAATGGATTAAAATGATGTGAATAACATGACATATGAAACCATGATTCAAAGTGGGTCCCAAATTTGAATGCTAATGATCAAGGTATGCGTTTATAAACTGGGACACATTTCAAGAATGAAGAAGCAAACTGATTAGGGAAAAACTTTTATGTCTTTGATTGGAAGGTGGCCATGACATAGGCACTTTTTTTTGTTTTTTTTAATGTATTTGTTTCTTGTGTGTGTGATGGGTATGTGTGTAAGTGATGGGGGATGCATCCCCTAATTTAAAAAAACAAAAAAATCCCCCAAGAGGCCGTGGTGTGCGTAGGCATGACTTTGGGCCAAATGAGGTCCCTATCTGGCCCAAAGTCATGCTTGCATGCACCAAGGCCTCTCAGGGGCTTTTTTTGTTTTTTTTTTGGGTATGTCTTTCTTTTGGGGCACAAAATTTCTTTCAGGGGATTCTATTACAAAAAATATCTACAACCATCTTTGCACAAAATTGCTTTTGACAACCAAAATTGGTGTCCATAGTGAATACAACAAAAAATCTGATCTATGGCCTAAGTTGTGGGTCTTCTCTGATCTGCCTTGCTAGCTACATGTCTTTTGCCATGATCGCAACCCTCTTGGCATGGATTACACACAAGTTTGTCTCCTCAAGAAGAGTTACCATCACCACTTCTATTGCTTCTTCTATGGTGGCCAGTGTGATTGATTGAATACGATAGTTGTCCCTGTAGGACTACATAATCTCTTTCACCAATCAAGCGAATGGAGCTCTTGGGATTAGAAGGTTCACACTACTTTAATACTTGCTTATCTCTTGAAGCGCCTTCCTTCTAGGCTTTCTGCGGTGTCTTCTAGGGACTCCACCTCCACCTCCACCTCGCCTATTGCAAGCTTTTCCTTTTCCTTTTGCTGTGCGATGCAATTCTGGCAAAGATTTTCCACCCTATCTAGAATGTGGAAAGTCCTGAGTAGCATTGTGCCATGCAGGTCATCGTTGTTGGCTCTCCATTTGTGCCCTTTATTGTTGAGCCAATTGAATCCGCATTTGCTTGGCATCTTCTTGTCCTCTGGCCCATTCTTCCAATCTGTGTCTTTTGTGCTCCTATCCTTTTGGTATGATTTCTGGCTCTTGAGGTGCCTCGAGCTCACTTTGAGGATTGGATTGCTCCCCATGATCTTCTTCATCATCATCTGTTCGCTCATTGGTTTCTGTCCTCTCCTCCTCCTCCTCCTCTTCCTACCTTCTCTTTCTTCTCTCTTCAATCATTGCATTGTATACATCGGGAGGGACTGGGAGCTTTGTTCTGGAATCAACCAGTCTTCCAGTCTGATTTGTTCTTGCCATGTCGATGATGGTGGGGCTATGGGAAATGTGATGGTAGGAAGGAATGTACTAGTATGAGAGAGCACTGGTGGTACTGATAAAATGAAGGTATTTGAATATATATAGGGGTATATTTATTTTGTGCATCATAATTAGTTAGCCCCCCCCCCCCCCACCCCTTCCCCCTTTACCCCCCCTCAACCCCTCCTTCCCCCTCCCCTATTTGTCATCGTCCCCTCGAGGGTTAACCTCACAAAGTTTTAGTGTACCACGTCCATTGGAAAGAATGGATATTTATCAAAAAAATTACTTAGTTCATTAATACATTGGGTTTTTTCATTCAACTTTAGGAAAAAATTACGTAAAGAGGAGGGGTGTTTGTTTTGGGGAAAAAAAATTATTTAAGGGGTTTTTGAAATTCCCCTTGAACTCCCATGAGGTCGCTCCCCCAACCTTTTCTCATCATTCACCCTTGTTGGGTCCACAAGTACAAAATTTAATGCTTGTTTTAAAAAAAAGAGCCAATTAATCAAATGTCCACAAGAAATATTGAAGTGCAATTTTAATTAACATCAAAGTTTATTTGGTTTAGCAATCCAATGCTTTCCAACACTTCTTCTGATTGCTATGCAACTTCTATGTTTTTGGGAAGCTTGCAATGATATCCACCATGAATGCCTTATTTTACTCATTTGAATTCGACGAACTGCTTGGGCTAACTCTATCTGCAAAGCTTTATTCCTTGCATAGGAGGACCTAACTATACCACAATAGAACCACTTGAACATCTCATGAATATCATTACTTCCATTAATCCTCCCTCCATGTCACATACTCTTGAAATAAGCACCTCGAGCTCTATAATGAAACTTTTCCATCCCTTGGGCACTCCAATCATTCAAGGAACCATATTGGCAAAGAAACCATGGACCATGAACATAAAGAATGTGCTGCATACATAGAAAAAACACATGAGGTAAACAAGAATAAATTGATTGTAATTAAAAATTTGAAAATAGCAAAGACCAAACACACCATGTAGTGAGTAATGTGTGATTCATCCCAATGAACTCTTTCACGATGACTTTATATAGTTGCACATCATCATCGTCTATGGAAGGCTTCCTCGAGATCTTTACAAAATTATCCAATTTTTTCCAAACACATATTCTCAAGTTCTGACATGAGGATCAGCTTCCAAATTAGTGGTGCAATCACATAACTTTCTTCAATAATTCCAATGTAGATTTAATCAATCTTTTTCATGATTGGACAAAAACCTTCATGCCTTAGAGCCTCCCATGGACACTTTATTTGGAAGATTTCTTGATTTTCCTTATAATTGTGCATCTTTGATTAGCTTTACATTCCCCCCATGTAGACCCATGCTCAAGAGTAAAGCTTCGACCCTTGCTATACATGATGCCCTCTCTCCTCCAATTTCATATTCCATGCATATACAGTGTGCAAGTAAAGCAATTTATCAATGAGCCATATCTCCGCATGTAACCCACAGAAATGCACTCTTTGTAATTGAATGTTTAAAACTAGATCCCAATTTTTATCATTCTGATCTCTATTGGTTGCAAAATCCTAATTGCAGCAGCTCATTAATCCATTGCTCCAATACCTCCGTTTGTTAGCCTCATCATTTGTGATGTCATTCATTACATCTTTAGCATTCCCAAAGTCTTTTCCTCTTTTTACTTGCTCTTTCCGTCTATGTATTCCCATGCTACTGCCTCGAGGTTGGTGTGAGTGAATACACTAAAGGCACGGATATGTCGCATTTGCACTCAATTCTATTCCAAACATACACTTCAATGTTTTAAGATCTCCTGCCATGTGCCATTCAACTTTAAATGATCCGAACCCTTCAACTTGAAGCAACACTCCTTTCATTTGCACATCTATGACACTTGGAATTGGAGATCTATCAAATACCCATTTGAAGAATGAGTGTGTCTCTTTAGGAAGTACAAACATGGCAAGCCATCAAATGTGCTTTTTTGATTGCACACTAAAATCTTTCCTAATTTCCTTACCTTTGGCATGTCCGAGGGATTTATTCATCAAAGTTATAATAACCCTCTCCAACTTGTGGCTTTTACAACCTCACACTCATCCAATTTGATAACGAATACTAGTTTTCCTTCACAATGTGAAAGATTAAAAGATTTACATGATTAGAAAATATTTCAATAAAAATTCTAACTCTCTAAACAATATAATTTTAACCTACCCCATGCTTTCATGTTGTCAAAATCCACCATTGTAGCTTGGTCCCTATGTACACCCAAAAAAACATTATTATGCTCTATGTACTCAAAGGTTCTTGGTCCCTACTTTGCCCCTTTGGTAGGTGGTCCTCCTTTCTTTTTTATATGTTGGACATTTGTCTTGTTTGTGCCTTCCAACATCATGCTTTCTAAGATGTGTATAAATCCACCCAACCAATCTTGAACAACAGAATTTGTTTCTTTCCTTGCATTTCTAATGTATATTGGTCTCGGCAATAGAGGATTCTTAATGCCTTGACCTCAAAGTGCATTTACAAAGACATTATACACAGGTAAGTATCCTTGTCGACTAATGCCAACAACATCACGTGCATGGACAACTTCCGATAGATCTACAAGATTCTCTAAATCAGTTGCAACCTCTTGTAATATTGAATGTCGCAATGCACGCCGACGAGGGTCCCTAAGAATAGAAATGAATTCTTTCTTCTTAACTACACTCTTGATGGCACAAAGTTTGTCATAGGAATTTCTTCCAATAACCTCCTCCATAAATTTTTGTAGAAACATGATAATATTAGAAAAATAAATGACTCATTTGTAAGTAATGATTCATAATTACAAAATAGTCCAAATATACATATCTTGTAGCTTTCACCCTGTGTTTCCTTGCTCCACCACCATATGCCAAGCTCTCCATTGGTTGCACAGGCTTGATCCTATGCCTGTAACCTAGAGGGGTTCTTTTTATCCTTTCTAATCTCCTAGTCAATGTAGCAAGCTCTTGTTGGATACATCAAGCCTTTTTCAACAATTTTTTCTTCTCATTCATTAATCTTGTGATTGTCTCTTGTGACCTCTCTTTTGCAATTCTTGAGTCAATGAGTTTTTTGAATTCTTGGGTTAGTTGTTCTTGGAGGTTATGCATGGTATCTTTAAGTATATTTGTCTCTCCTTCCATTCTCAACAAGTGAACCTTCGCAAAGTGTACTTGAGCATTAGAATGGCCGATGTGTTTACAATATCCTAGTAAGCCTTGAAGACCATCGCCTATGTATTGAATCAAACTCGTCACATTTTCAAAAAAAGGTGGAGCACCTATCAAAGGATCCACTAGATAGAGTCCACCAACACTCCATAAGTCGACATGCTTTGTCTAGGCTGCTTGTTGTAATTGATCTAGTGTATCTTTGTCGGCAACCTTGTGGCCATAACATTGATGAGTTGTGGCATACTCTGGTGCAACTTCGATGTGCAAGGTGCTTTTTTGTGGCTTGTTGGTGCAATCTTCCAATGGAACCATGAGAAGGATTTAGAAATAAGGCCTTGGATCAGCTCAAAGAATAGAATAACATCAATGGAAACAAGTTTGGGACAATGGAAAGATATCATCGGATCAATGGAAGCAAGTTTGGGACAAAATGATGAGAAGAAATTGAATTTGGGTGTTGCAAAGTGCTTACGATAGAAGGAGTATAAATGTGGGATTGGAAGATGATTATGGTGAGAAGGAGAAGGATGTAGATGTTGAAAAATTATTTGGGTGCATAGGCATGGTGGTTTGGGGGAAAGTTTTGAAGAGTTTTGGGCCATTCTTGGCACTTTTGAAAATTTTTAAATTTTTGAGCTAGGGTGTACCCGAGATATACTTTTTGGGAATGTGGACCACATAAATGTTGTAAAGAGAGTTAACTTTTTGAGAGTGGGGGGGGCCCTCCAACTGGGAGAGGGAGGTACACTTTTGGGGACCACCAAGGACCTAGGGAGATGTAAAATTTTTTCCCCATATAGGGTGATGGGACCCTTTGTAGGCCTTATTAGTTCTTAATCCATTTTGCTAATACACTCCTTATGAGGTCCTTTTTGAGTCCAAAATTCCCCTAATGTCACATCGTTTTAGTTGCTCGAACCTACCAAGACTTGTAGGTTCCTCTCGTATCAAGAAAGAAGTGAATGGTCTTCTTTAGCACATCTTGGAGGTCTATTAGCAAGCTCACAATCTTGACTCCACCATATTAACTAATCTGATCATTGGGGTATACATATACAATATCATGTCTCTTCCATTGCTTCTCGAAAACATGTGCTTCAAAATTGCCTCCATAAATTCCTACAGCATTTTTAATCACGCTTTCATTGATGGTAATCTTTTGACCTTGGCAGACTAGTTTTTCCTCCTTCACGTTCACCTCTTGTACCAACGTGGTGAAGTTTTGGAGAGCATCCAAATTGGGCTTTTGAAGAGCGAGAGAGGAGCTCCCATATGTCATGATTTCAAGATCAGGGGAGGAGGAGCTCTCACACTGTGATCTAGAGGGCGAGGAAAGATTGTGTGAAGTGCTCCCAGACTATGCAAGGTCCATTACGAGAGGGGATAAAAGTTGCAGGAAGAGTGCAAGGGAGATACAAATGGTCGAGAGAGATAGAATGTGAAACAGTTAAGGAAATGGATTAGTGGAGGCTTGAGTTTGCAGTCCGATTGCAAGGGAGCAAGAAATGGTTAAGAGGGATAGAAGATGAAGTAGTGAAGGAAATGGAATAGTGGAGGCTTGAGATTGCAAGGGAGAATGAAAAGGTCGACAGGGTTGGAAGACGAAACAGTTAAGGGAATGGAATAGTGGTTTGTAGCCAAACTACATTGTCAAGATGAGAGCCACCACGGTGGTTGTAGCCCAACTACACTGTCAAGGTCACAGCCACCATGGTGGTTGGCCTGAATTTTGATTAATTCAAGGTGGTTGTACTGACTTGAATGGTCATGAATGATTAGAGGTGGTGGCATCTAATACTCCCAGCCACATTTGTGGTGGCAGCTAAGACCCACTGGGCTGGCACTTAATTACCAACCAGCACAGTGGTTCGCAACTTCCAGGCTTAAGCAAGCATGATCAGTACAAGTGCATTAAAAATTACTAGTCATCAAGCTTGATGCTCAATAGAGAACGAGAGTGCATCGAGTGGAGGAGAGGTTGGAATGGCTAAGGGATAACTGGGGGAGCTTCAAGATCCTAGAAGCAGACAAGCTATCGGCACGATTTTGGGGATTTTACACAAAACGTATTTTCAAGGGAGAGTGAGGAGGGGAGGCAAAGGAGGTGAGGGGGGAGGAGGAGGAGGTGGCACCGGGGGAGGGGAAGGATGAGGGAGAAAGGGAGGCTGGAGGACAAGATGTGGCATGCGCCACATGTTGGGGGTTTCCCAAAATGTGGCACATGCCACATCTTGGCCCCCCCATTAGGTTAGGGGTTAGGTCACATGCTAGGTTAGCTTAGCTTAGTGGCTAGGTCAGATTAGTGCTTACATTACGTTAGGTTAGTTTAAATAACATTAATTAGATTAAGCATGTTAGATTTAGTTTATTTGAGCTTAGTTAGATTAATAAGATTAATTTAGTTAGATTTAGTTTAGTTTAGTTTAATTTAAATTAGTATAATTACATTAAATAGATTAATCAATCTAGTTAATTTAGTTAGATTTTGTTTTTTTAGTTAGATTGATTTAGTTTAGTTTAGTTTAATAAGATAAATTACATTAATTTAGTTTAATTTAATTAATCTATTAGATTAATTAATTTAAGTTAATCTCTTTAAGTTAATTAACCAATTAATTCTATAATCAATTTGATTAATTAATTAAAGGCAATTAATAAATTATTAGATTAAAAAAATATTACTTACATATTAAATTAAGATGAGTAAATTTCACCTATTTTAATTCATTTTATTCCATTGAAATTAATCTAATCTATTGAAATTAACTTAATCTATTGAAGTTAAAATATTTTAATCTAATTAAATAAATTTAACATAATTAAATGAATTTATTTAAATTTAATATAATTAAATTGATTTAAATTAATTAATAAGATATTTTAGTTAAATATGAAAATGGCGCCCTCCAATAATGGCTGTAGGGATAGGGTGTCCTCTAGCGATGATGGAGATAAGGTTTCCCCCAATGATGGCAGTAGAGATAGGGTGTGTGTTCCCACTGATAAAGTAAGCCCTGAACTTGAGTCGCCAGCTCTGAATCATGAAGACAGACGATATCATGCAAGATCTTGAATGAACCAAAGATGATGCAAAAGATGGTTCGACAATGGGATTCACATTCCAAGTGGAGGATAGTGACCTGCAAAACGCTAGCAGATCTGCTTCACAAATATACATGCTATTGATTCTACAAATAATAGTACTCATCCTCGGATCCTATACCTTCAAATGCACTAGAGCTAAAGCTTTGTGGGGTAAAAGTTGTAAGAGCCTTCCTCCTCGAAACTATCCACTAAAACATTCTCTGAGTCAACCTAGCCAAGTTGAGATGCCACCCTCTTTCTTGCATGGCATGTCTTGACTTTAACTTGTGCCCTGCATCCAATCAATGTCTTTGAAATCTTTCGGGATAATGTTATGTATTGTGTTGCCTTTGGCAATTGCCTTGCTTGTCTCAATTGAAATGCATATATCAAAATATCTAACCCAATTGCTCAATCAATGATATCATCTACCAAGCTCTACCGTGCTTGCTTTATGCAACCAATCTATATGCTTGGTCAATGATATCATTGACTGAGTGAGCCAAAACCTTTGAAAGGTTTAAATTATTTGAGAAAAAAGGCAAATTTTTTGTAGATTCATATTTTGGTACATTTGACACCAGACATGAGCTCAGAAGGTGTCAAAACCCTAGAAAGGACTATACACATGGATACCTTCTGATGATTTTTTGAAAATGCCCAGAGGGAAAAACATGCGCCCACATGCTAGGTTGATGATATAAATGCCCAGAGGTAAAAGCATGCACCCACATGCTTGGTCAATGATATCATCGACCTAGCACATGGGTGCATGCTTTTCCCTCTGGGCATTTTCAAAAAATCATTTGAAGGTATCCATGTCTGCTGTCTCTTTTAGGGTTTTTAGGCCTTCCAAGCTCATTTCTAATGTCAAAAGTACCAAAATATGAATCTACAAAAAATTTACCTTTTTCCTCAAATAATTTAAAGGTTTTGGCTCACTCGAATAAAAGTTTTCCATTCTTTCTATATGTGATTTAAAAAGTGGGTGAAAAGTCTCGTTTGGACAATAATGAGTAGAACATGCTATTAGATGCAACAAGTTAAGATAATAAAAGTTATTTTTTGATAAGAATAAAAAGGGCACAGGAAGGTAAAATCTTTAAGGCTTTGAGAATATAAAAAATCGAAAGATATTTTGCGATATAGTGGAGGTCCTTTTTAATATATAAACATGATGTTTGAAAAATGTATGAATTCTATAAGTTTTTAGTTTTTGACTATGCAAAATATAGCTTTTTTCTAAAAAAGTTATAATTTTAATGAATTTTTGAGGGAATCTTAAAACGGGTACCAATGTTACGTACCTAAAATAGATGTTACATTGTTAATGGTTGTGTTCCAGTGTAGTTGTCGAATACATTCATGGCCCTCATCCTCCCATGATGTTTCTAGAGGGTTGGGTTAGGAATTATTGGATGTACAAAGGTCTAAATGTTACAAGCATTTGTTTCCTGAGAAACAAGTATATCATTTCTCTCTTTAAGAAGGCTGAGATGGCGACTGAGGTCATGCTGAAAGGAACATGGATGATCAGAAACCAACCCCTCTCTGTCCAGTTGTGGGATCCTTTGTTTAATCCTAATTTACCCCCTCCTTCTAAAGCGCCCATTTGGATAGAGTTTCTAGACCTTCTGTTGTCTCTCTTCCCCCAGTTGGAAGTGTTATATCTCCCTCTAGGGCAGTTTCTAGGATTAGAGATAGAAAGATTCATCAGTCCTAGAGGAAATCCTCTAGCCTATGTGCAAATGGATTTGTCTGTAGAACCTCCCAACACCATTCAATTGATGGATGTCGACGGGTTTGAACTTGTTCAAAAGGTATTCTACAATAATATCCCCAACTCATGTTTCCTTTGTGGATTGGGTGGACACTTCATAAAAGATTGTCCTTCCCATAGCAATCACAGAAAGGAGAAACAAGTTGAGGGTAAAAAAGATCTGGAGGTACCAGGGAAGACAAGGGTGGAACAACCAACTTTACTGCAAGAGGAAGAGAAGCAGAGCAAGACCAAAGAGAGTCGGATAGAGATAGAGAAGATGAAAAGAAATAGATAGAGGAATAGAGAATCAAGCTCAATGAAGAGAACATGGAAGATAGTTTAGGAGAAGAGGAATTGGTCCCTAACAGGCAGGATTTTGAGGCTCAGTTAGAGCAAGCGAAACATGCCGCCATCTCACATGCGGAACAACCTTTCACCCTAGTGAAGGGGAAAAGAACAATTCAACTTGAAAAAAGGTTAAATAGCTCCCAATTAGATAACCCAACCAAGAAGAGTCTAGCAGAAATAAAAAAGAGAAGATTGTCTAGAGGATTTGCTCTATCTCCTCAAATGAGCCTGATTAACTTCAAGAAGTTTAGGAATAAAAGTTCTACCCAATGATGAGTCAAAACCAAAAAAAATTTAGTGTCTTTTAGTAAATGTTCACAGGTCATTTAATGAATTAAAGCCCCTATTTTTCAAGAGATGGATGAGGACAAATAAGCTCTCCCATGACTTCTTAGCTCTCAAAGAAGTCAAACTAGGAGGAGCAAAGCTTCTCTAGCATCTAAAATAGATTGATGACAAGAGATTGTGGTTCACAACTGCTCATGATGAAGGGAGAGGAGGTGCAGTCCTAGGTGTAGCAAATCACCTGGCCCAAGGAGTAGGGAGAGTTAACTCGATTTTTGGCAAATACGGGGTGGGGGTGGACTTTGTCCACACTTACAATCTCTTGTGTCATATATATCAGAAGACACTACTTTTACTTGTACAAATAATCAGATAGGGTAGCTTCACAGAAAAGGGTGCTTGGATAGAGCCTATTACTATAAGAAAATCATTGATGAGATGCTTTGTGTTAAGATTAGAGCTTTGGTAACGCTTCCCTCCTTTGACCCCAAAAACCCATTTCAATAGTCCTAGAAAAGGAAGACATGATCATTGGCCGCTCTTGGTTTAAAGCCAATCCTTTCTTTTTCAACTCCCATATGTTAGGAATAAGATTGTTAAAATCTGGAATAATGCTTTTGGTGGGACAGCTACTGCAATAGATAAATGGATCAGAGCCATAGATAGGAAAAGAGTATTTTTAAAAGCAGTCAAATGTAGAGCTAACAAAGCTAGAACCCTTAGGAATCAAAAGCTCGAATATCAACTGGCTCTCCTTGAGAGGGACAACACTGAATAGGGACAGGGACAGATGAGGACTGTCAGAGATAAACTTAGAGCAGAAGAAGAAATAGCAACTAGCCAGGCCAAGATATACACTCGTGATTAGTGGGCAAAAAGAGCAGGTAAGGGCAATGATAATATGTTCAAAAGAATGAGGAGAAAGCATGATAAATAATCCCTAGAGTCTCTTCAAGTTGGAAACAGACTTATCCAAGACCTGGGTGAAATCCTTGAGGTGATCTCAGAACACTTTAACAAGCTTTTAGGAGAGGAGGAGATCATCACAACAAAAGAGGCTAGAGATCAAGGGAAATGCTCTAAAGTAAGAGAAAGAAAAGTTTCCACATTTGATAGAATCTATCTAGACAAAGACCTCACTTTAGAGGAACTCAAATGAGCAATTGATCAAATGGGGAAGGGCTACACCAGGAGAAGATGGGCTTCCTATAGAGTTCTATCAAGTCTTCTGGGAAATATTAGGCCACTATCTAATGATGCTTTGTCAAGAGTCCAAAGAGAAGGAGTTTTTAGACCCCAGAATAAATACAAGCATGATAAAACTGGAGACCTTTGACCATGCTGAACTGTAGCTACAAGATCTTTGCAAAGGCATTAGACATTACACTTAAAAACAAGATTCAATGTTGGATAAGGGAGGATACAAAAGGTTTCATTTAAGGAAGACATATCCTAGAAACAATCCTCACTCTATGGGAAGGGCTTGAACTGGCTGATGAGACTCAGTAGGATATATGCTTCCTCAAAGTTGACTTTGAAAAGGCATAAGATAGAATGGAATGGGGCTTCATTTTGTCCTCCTCAAGGAGATGGGAGTTGGCCCTGTATTTATCTCCTATGATGTGTCAAGCTAGAAATAAAGTCGAGGTAAATGGTAGAACAATGCAATCCTTTGAGCTCAAAATATCAATTAGACAAGGTTTCCCGTTAGCTCCTCTCCTCTTTGCTATAGTTGTAGATGCACTAGGCTTGGGGCACCAACTCAATATGTAATACGTTACTACCCTCATCCAAAATCTAGGATATGGGGGGACAAGGTCCATATATAATATGCATGGATTTCCTTAAAAGATTTCAAATATGCAAGGGAAAAATCTAAAAATTTCATGTCCCCTCTTAGACAAAATATAAGGTATATACCTTGAAAAATGTGTAAGATTTCAAGATTTGTACATATTTTTCATAATATGTGAGGCCCCGGGGGGGGGGATCTTTTGGATGAGTGGGGCTAAAACAAAAACTAAGCTAAAATATGAAAACCCATCTCCTTTCAAATTAATTTAACTTTTTCATGTGTTACCCAAATTTCAAGGTGTAAAGACATATTTGAACCTCTTTAGGTGTAGAACACAACCTTGTTAATTTGAATAATTTCTACTCATAGCATATTCTTAACTTCATCTCATACTCTAGATTTTCATAGGTTTTCTCACTAAAGGGAGTTGGCATCCCAAGGCACTAGGATGGCTGTGGTAATGGATAAATTGGATAAAGCTAATGTAAAGGGAATACAAGTGAAAGGGGACAAACAAATTATGTGCCAGTAGTTTGCAGATGACACAAATTGAACCCCACAAAATGATGAAGAGTCAGTAAGAGCCACTTTGGAGTATCTAAATACTTTTTGTATTGCCTCGGGATCCAAAGTTAAACATGAAAAAACATGAATTTTTGGCATTAGGATCCCACTGCCTCTATTTTTCTCTAGATGTTGTAATCACAAGGTTCCTAAAGTCAAATGGCAAACATGCACAATGCCAAAAGAAGGAGGAGGGCTTGATATTGTAGATATGGAGAAATCTGCGACCAAGTTCATGGCGGAATGCATCCTCAAGGCTCTATAGAATCCGAAAAAGATTTGGGCATACTTAATCCTCAAAAATTTCAAAAGGTCAAGGTAGACATATGCAAGCATTGGAAGCACCTTCCCTTAGGATCAGCCCTCTATGGTTTTGTATAGCAAAAGGGTCAGACTTATGGAAAGGTATGTAGTTAGCTTGGGAATCTTTGAGACCCTTTGTAATTTGGAAAGGATTCTCTAGGAAAATGGGTACTTTCTTGTCCAAGGACTCAATATGGTTTTCAACCATATGTAAAATGCTCCTCTATGAGATGGTGAAACTAAGAATGCATTGCTCCTCAATAAGAAAGGTATTCGAGTCTGGGGAGATATTTGGGAAAGAGAGCAAAGGAAGTGGACAAATAATGATACTTTAAGAATCGAATTTAAACTTAATAGATATGACTTTAGAACCACTCTTTGAGAGACATGCCTTTTGGAATAGAGAAGCCATCTCATGGATGGGGGAAAGGTCTCCTCCTACTACTAGAGAATTTAGATGGGCAGGTTAGACAAAAATTGCTCTTGTCCTCCCCATCTTTGTGGAAGGTGAAGAAGAGTTGATAGTTCAACTAAATCAAAAATGGCATAGAAAAGACTTGGAAAGGACTTGGGTAAAGAGATTCGAGAAAGTGTGGGACAAAAATCTCCCAGAGAAGCAATCCTGCCTTTTATGGCTCATCGTGCACAAAGGTGTTTGGACTACTACACGGGCACTAAAAATTGGGCAGGGAGATGGGTTATGCCGAAGATGTAACAAAGCTCAGGAAGGCATTCCCCACTTGTTCCTAAACTGTAGATTTTCAAGAGAGGTTTGGGAGACTGTGCACAAACTCTATGGTCTTTTAATGGTTAATTATATTTTTCTTTTATTGGGAGACACGACGAATAGAGCACCGGACAATTGGACTACCATGCAAAGTTCCCTTTTATGGTCTCTATGGTTGTAGAGATGCTCTAAGGTCTTTAGCAATGTGCATGTTGATACAAATTGGATGTCAGGGATTGTGCCAAGTTGGGTAAGTTTCTTTTAGGCCATACTTTTTGGTCACCCTCCTTGGGCACTAGGGGAGGTAGTTGCATCTATGTTTCTTCTTCTATACTCCCCTTAATGATTGGACACAGGATCATAGTCCCTTCTAGAGCTCAGTAGATTTTACTTTTTATTGGTGGCCATAAGGTTCGTCTTTTAAACCTGTATGAGCCCAACTCTAGAGGGGATCATGTTCTTTTGTGGAAGGAACTACTCTCTTGGTCACATATTGCAAATGCTTTGATTATAGGAGGCAATTTCAACATAGTTGAAATGCCCTCAAACAAACGGGGTGGTAGAGAAAGTGGCATTCACTCCCTAGAGAGAGCAGTGTGGGATGCCTAATTTCTTTTTCAGTATAGTGGCAGGGATGCTTGGCATGATGATGCTTTTCACACTCAGCCACTTTCTCTCCTATTTTCTTGATCGAACAAGAGATTGCCAAGGATAAAAATAGGGGCGAATATTAGCCCAAGGGTGAATTTGGAGCCTTCCCCAAGTTGCCTGGGCTAATATTTACAATTGTAAATTTTATATATTTGCCCACAAATTGACATAACTTTCTCATACAAGCTCCGAATTTAGCCCTCCAAGTACTCAAATTGATCGGCACAAGTCATTTGGACCCATCCATATAATTAGAATTTTCAAATTCTAGATTATGAAGATCCTGTATACGAAGTTTAAGGATACTCAAACTTGATTGAAGCCTTGGAAATGGTAGCATAGGCTATATTTATAAGTCTATCGAGGGGAAAGTTTTACCCAATGATATACACTTCCATACCTATGTTCTAAAAAGATTCTCCCGATTACTTACAATTCCATAATTATGGATGCCTCTTATTTTTTATCCTGGCTCAGATTGCAGATGCCTATACATGCACAGATTGATAGATTTTATGTAGATGATTGGGCTCTAGACAGAGATGGTACTATTTGCATTGCAGGTGTCCATTTTGAATCATTTTCCAGGGGCTTTGATGGTCTTGGATCCCCATGTGAAGCGTCGCTCTGCTAGTGTTAGGATTCCATAATCTTTTTATACAGAGGAGGGCCTTATAGAGACAATGTTGAGGATGTAGGTATCTCATTTGCAGGATGGGCAGCTTTCTCCTTCAAACTTAGTCGCAACCCTCTCTGATATTAGTGACTTTTATCTTTGAGTTTCTCATATCAGGAGGGGTGACATCCTTAGGCATGAGATAGGTATCCGCCAACAGTTGGCTTCCCTCCAAAGGGACGAGCAAAAGAATGGTCGTAGAGCTGCCTTACCCATCACATCAATGGCTTTTCCGATGATGTAACAACAGATTGGTGACTTATATTTTCCTCACTTGATATTTCCTCCTCCTTTATAGCTCCTGGGACAGGTCCATAGTGAATTATCTCTTCTCTTGATGATAAAGTGAAAGAGCTCTTCTCTACCTCCACTGCATGTGGCTGCTGCTTGAACACCACATCACGGCTCGCTATGATCTTCTTTGCCTCTTGGTCATACAACTTATAGGCTTTATTCTCATCACAATAGCCTAAGAAGATACATTTGAAGCTTTTTTGTTGTAGCTTGTGTCTCTCTTTATCTAGTACATGCGCATAGCATTCACACCTAAATGTTCTGAAATGGGAGATAGATAGCTTCTTACCGCTGTAAGCCTCATGTGGTGTTTTACCTTTGAGTGCATTTGTATAGCTATGATTAAGGATGTAAACCGTAGTATTGGCACCCTCATCCCAAAAGTGGTTTGGCCGTCCAACACCTTTCAACATACACCTCCCCATCTTTACGGTGGTCTGCATTCGGCATTCAACAACCGAATTTTGCTGAGGCATATGTGATGTCTTCGTTTGTCGCTTGATCCCTTTGCTCTTGCAACAATCTCCAAACTCTGTAGAAACAAACTCACCACCACCATCCGATCTGATTTTCTTCACTTTTCTCCCTGTTTCATTTTCAACAAGCTGTAGCCATTCTTTCAATTTACCAAAATCTTGAGCATTTTTGTGAAGAAAGTACACCCACATCTTCCTACTATAGTCATTGACAATCAATAAAAAAAAGGAAGATCCCCCCAAGGCCTGTGTAGACATCTTACTACACAAGTCAACATGCACCAACTCTAGAGGAGCGTTTGCTCTATTTTTACTTTCTTGCACTACTACACACGCATCCTATTGCGACGTTTACGTACCGATGATTAGCGCCCGCTTAGCGTTAATCGTCGGTATAAAAATCGGGTTTCATAAATCGTCGCTATATAGTGACTTTTGCTAAAAGTCGCTATATAGCGACGTTAGTAAAAGTCGCTATATAGCGACTTTTGAACGTCACTATATAGCGACACTGAGACAATATATTATAGCGACGTTTTACAGAGAGGTTTTTTTTTTTTTTAGGCCTTAAAAATTATTTTTTTCCAATGACAACATTTTTTAAATTTTCATACATGTTTGAGCTCATAGAGAATTAAAAAATGAGAGCATGTACATCAAGCCTTTGAAGCTCATATATTCATGTCCAAGTTTGAGATGAGAAAAATCAAATAAGAGCATTTACATCAACTGTTTCATCTTGAGCCAAGTCTAAGGCGCCAAGCAAGTCTATCTCCAACTCTATACCGAGTTGATCTCCTATATCATCATCGTACTCTAGTATCGTACGTTCACCTAAAAGTATTTGATCATCTTCTTCAATTAAGCTTAAGTGTGGTGATTGATCTTGATGATTGTTGTCTTTCTCATCAATATCGTGATCTCCATCCTCCTCCCATGCGATGTCATTATGCGCATCTTCCTCTTGCCTCATATGGTGATCTACATCTTCTTCGCTAGATTCATCAATTGCATTGGTAGTGGCATCTCCATATCCACATCTCGATCTTCAAAAATCTGCTTACTTGATGGTGCAACTTGGATCATGTACCACCATCTTGGATCAGAATGATCCAGATGAAAAACCACCTATATTGAAGATGAAAAATCACATGCCAAATGTCGTCAATTATATATATATCAATGGACTTTAAAAACGAAAGCTTTGACTAATTAAATCATTAGTATGCACCTGCTCACAGTGCTCGGGAAGAACAAAAGTATCACTTTCATCGGTCCAATGTTTGGTGGAGTCTATTGCAAAGAGACTGCTACTATCTTTTCTCACTGTCGCATGGGGACCGTTGTAAGTAGTTCTAAACCATTTTACATCAAGAATGAAAGTGAGCTGTCCTCCTGTGAGGCTGTCCGTACTCGTCGGATGAGCGACGTGATCCCATGTCTAACATAGACACAAACACGAAAACAGAAAATAAAAAAACAAACATAAGCATTCTCATAGGCATAGGCATAGGCAAGAAGAAAGAAGAGGGAAAGGAAAGAAGAGGGAAAGAAAAGAGGGAAAGAAGATGGAAAGGAAAGAAAAGAATGAGAATGAGGAAATAGAGAATGAGAGAAGGGGGAAATAGAGAAGGGGAAAGAGATGAGGGGGAATGCTTCTCTCATTCTCTATTATGCTTCTCTCCTTCTCTATTTCCGCATAAGCATAAGCATGAGCTTATGCGAAAATAGAGAAGGAGAGAAGGGGGAAATGAGAGAAGGGAAATAGAGAATGAGCTTATGCGGAAATAGAGAATGAGCTTATGCTTCTCTCATTCTCTATTTCCACATAAGCTCACGCATAAGCATGAGCTTATGCGAAAACATAAGCATAAGCTCATGCTCATGCATGAGCATAAGCATGAGCTTATGCTTATGCTTATGCTTAAGCATAGGCATCAGAAATAGAGAAGGAGCTTATGCGGAAATAGAGAATGAGTTTCCGCATAAGCTTCTCTCATTCTCTATTTCCGCATAAGCATGAGCTTATGTGGAAACTTAAGCATAAGCTCATGCTCATGCATGAGCATAAGCATGAGCTTATGCTTATGCATAAGCATAAGCATAGGCATCGGAAATAGAGAAGGAGCTTATGCGGAAATAGAGAATGAGTTTCCGCATAAGCTTCTCTCATTCTCTATTTCCGCATAAGCTCATGCATAAGCATGAGCTTATGCGAAAACTTAAGCATAAGCTCATGCTCATGCATGAGCATAAGCATAAGCTTATGCTTATGCTTATGCTTAAGCATAAGCATAAGCTCATGCTTATGCTCATGCGGAAAAAGAGAAGGAGCTTATGCGGAAATAGAGAATGAGTTTCCCCATAAGCTTCTCTCATTCTCTATTTCCGCATAAGCTCATGCATAAGCATGAGCTTATGCGGAAACTTAAGCATAAGCTCATGCTCATGCATGAGCATAAGCATAAGCTCATGCGGAAGCCCATGCGGAAAACGAGAAGGCGCTTATGAAGAAATAGAGAATGAGTTTCTGCATAAGCTTCTCTCATTCTCTATTTCCGCATAAGCATGAGCTTATGCAGAAACTTAAGCATAAGCTCATGCTCATGCATGAGCATAAGCATATGCTCATGCAGAAAAAGAGAAGGAGTCTCTATTTCTGCATAAGCTCATGCATAAGCATGAGCTTATGCGGAAACTTAAGCATAAGCTCATGCTCATGCATGAGCATAAGCATAAGCTTATGCTCATGCCAAAAAAGAGAAGGAGCTTATGCGGAAATAGAGAATGAGAGAAGCATAAGCATGAGCATATGCTTCTCTCATTCTCTATTTCCGCATGAGCATGAGCTTATGCGAATCAGAGAAGGGGGAAATAGAGAAGGGGGAATGAGAGAAGGGGGAAATAGAGAAGGGGGAAAGAGAGAAGGAGGAAACTTATGCATAAGCTCATGCTCATGCATGAGCATAAGCATGAGCTTATGCTTATACTTCTGCGTAAGCATAAGCATAAGCATAAGCTCATGCTTATGCTCATGCGAAAAAAGAGAAGAAGCTTATGCGGAAATAGAGAATGAGTTTCTGCATAAGCTTCTCTCATGCTCTATTTCCGCATAAGCTCATGCTCATGCGGAAAAAGAGAAGGAGCTTATGCGGAAATAGAGAATGAGAGAAGCATAGAGAATGAGAGAAGCATAGGCTTCTCTCATTCTCTATTTCCGCATAAGCTCATGCATAAGCATAAGCTTATGCGGAAACTTAAGCATAAGCTCATGCTCATGCATGATCATAAGCTTATGCTTATGCATAAGCATAAGCATAAGCATAAGCTCATGCTCATGCTCATGCGGAAAAATACAAGGAGCTTATGCGGAAATAGAGAATGAGAGAAGCATAAGCTTCTCTCATTCTCTATTTCCGCATAAGCTCACGCATAAGCATGAGCTTATGCGGAAACTTAAGCATAAGCTCATGCTCATGCATGAGCATAAGCATGAGCATAAGTGTATGCTTATGCTTAAGCATAAGCATAAGCATAAGCTCATGCTTATGCTCATGCAGAAAAAGAGAAGGAGCTTATGCGGAAATAGAGAATGAGAGAAGCATAAGCTTCTCTCATTCTCTATTTTTGCATAAGCTCACGCATAAGCATGAGCTTATGTGGAAACTTAAGCATAAGCTCATGCTCATGCATAAGCATAAGCATGAGCTTATGCTTATGCTTATGCATAAGAATAAGCATAAGCATAAGCTCATGCTTATGTTCATGCGGAAAAAGAGAAGGAGCTTATGCAGAAAAAGAGGAGGAGCTTATGCGGAAATAGAGAATGAGAGAAGCATAAGCTTCTCTCATTCCGCATAAGCTCATGCATAAGCATAAGCTTATGTGGAAACTTAAGCATAAGCTCATGCTCATGCATGAGCATAAGCATAAGCATGAGCTCATGCTTATGCTCATGCGAAAAAAGAGAAGGAGCTTATGCGGAAAAAGAGAAGGAGCTTATGCGGAAATAGAGAATGAGAGAAGCATAAGCTTCTCTCATTCTCTATTTCCGCATAAGCTCATGCATAAGCATAAGCTTATGCAAAAACTTAAGCATAAGCTCATGCTCGTGCATGAGCATAAGCATGAGCTTATGCTCATGCGGAAAAAGAGAAGGAGCTTATGCGGAAATAGAGAATGAGAGAAGCTTATGCTTCTCTCATTCTCTATTTCCGTATAAGCTCATGCATAAGTATAAGCTTATGCAGAAACTTAAGCATAAGCTCATGCTCATGCATGAGCATAAGCATGAGCTTATGCATAAGCATAAACATAAGCATAAGCTCATGCTTATGCTCATGCGGAAAAAGAGAAGGAGCTTATGCAGAAATAGAGAATGAGAGAAGCATAAGCTTCTCTCATTCTCTATTTCCGCACAAGCTCACGCATAAGCATGAGCTTATGCGGAAACTTAAGCATAAGCTCATGCTCATGTATGAGCATAAGCATGAGCTTATGCTTATGCTTATGCTTAAGCATAAGCATAAGCTCATGCTTATGCTCATGCGGAACAAGAGAAGGAGCTTATGCATAAGCTCATGCTCATGCATGAGCTTATGCTTATGCTTATGCATAAGCATAAACATAAGCATAAGCTCATGCACATGCATTAGCATAAGCTCATGCACATGCATTAGCATAAGCATAAGCTCCTTCTCATGCGGAAACTTAAGCATAAGCTCATGCTCATGCATTAGCATAAGCATAAGCTCATGCTTATGCTCATGCATGAGCATGAGCTTATGCAAATGAGAGAAGGGGGAAATAGAGAAGGGGGAATGAGAGAAGCATAAGCATAAGAGAATAAGAGGGAAAGCAAATAGAGAATAAGAGGGAAAGGAAAGAGAGAAGGGAAAAGAGATGAGGGGGAAAGAGAGAAGGGGGAAAGAGAGAATAAGAGAAGAGGGAAAAAAGAGAAGGGGGAAAAAGGAGAATAAGAGAAGGGGGAAGAAGGAAAGAGTGGGAGGGAAAGAGAGGGTTCCTACATCCATCACTATAGCTAGCGCTTGAGGCGCTAGCTGTAGGCCAATGCAAATATCAAAAATAATAAATGGAAAAAAGAGGAAGCACTTACCTAAAAATGTAGGTCCCTCTCGGTGTAGTGGACTGGCCGTACAAAAGAGAGAAGACAACCCATTTTTTCAAATAAGATGTTAGTGGAAGGAGGAGATTACAAAAGCAACTTCTTGAAGGGAGGAGATTGAGGAGACAAGGAAAGGAGGAGATTGAGGAGACAAGGAGAAAGAGAAGGAAGAGAAATACAGAAAAAAGAGGTGAGTTTTCTTTCTTTCTTGAAATCTCGTTTTTTGTTTCAATCCTTTCAAAACAAGCATGAAAACTAGTTTACAGGTTTAGCAATACAAGAAGAAACACTCACAAAAATAAAGCTAACAAGCAAACAAGCTGCATTGTTGAAACAAACTCACCTCTTGAAGAACTTTCTTTCAAAAAACCAAAGAGGGAAAAGGATAGAGAGGGAGTACAAGAGGTAGGAGAAGGGTGAGGAGTGGAAAATAGAGTGGGAGGTTTCTTGGAATAGGTGGGAGGTCGTCGAAAATAGGTGGGAGGAGATTTTGGGGTGCTTACTTGAGAGATTAGGGAATAGTTTGAAGAAAACACCACGCGTTTAGTGTTTCGGGTTTTAACCCACAGCGTCGCTATATAGCGACACTTATTCGTCGCTATATAGCGACGCTTACTGTCACTTTGTTGATGTGGCCTCAAGAGAAGCTCAAACATGCTATTTTATAATTTTCAATATCTCCTCTTCATGCTTATGTTGTGATTTTATAAGTGTTGATGGAAGGGACGATCGTCCCTCCTTTCAAGCAACGCATGTACCCTGTCGGTGTTTGAAAAGAGGCAATGTCTGCCTTGACCGCTACCTCCTCCCTCGTAGAGAGGATCCACGTTGCTTTCGGGAGGACAACTTTTCCGGAAGCATGCACTTGGGGCCACAAATGAGGCATCCTATTCATAGCACGTAAGTCTTCTCGCACTCCTCTCGAGTCCTTGGAACCAACAAGTGTGCCCAAATAGTAGCCCCCATATTCTTGAAGATATGCATGGGATCCAAGAGATGATTGATTTGTAACTGACCCCAATAAAAAAGCTCGTGAAAGATTGATAGCCTCTTCATACCAGGAGGAGGTTTCTCTCCATTCGCCCTCCAAGCTTGAATCCAATCACTTGCCTTCAAATATGATGGTGGTGGATCAAGCTGACCTCCACGTGCGAGATGGTCGAGCGAAAGGTATCAAGCATGACCTTCATAAACATTTTTCCTCATATGTTTGGAGTAGTGTGCAAGTGATTTCAGAGCCGGTTCACAAACAGGACAAGCATGGTACCCACTTGTAACAAGTCCTACACGCATGCATGAATGTGTACATGCATGCAAAAGAGAGTAAAAAAAGCATAATCCCTCATTGTACATGTAAAGACACAACCATGTACCTGTGCACTGTCCATATCCTGGGTAGTCATGCATGGTCCACATCAAGATACCCCTGACCAAAATATCATTGGTATGTCTAGGAGCTCTGGAAATATCAAAGACCTGCACTCCTCTCCATAATATCTGTAACTCCTCTATCAAAGGTGCCATGTACACGTCCATGTTTTTTGCCTTGTACTTTCCTGGCACAAGTAGTGCAAGCATGAGGTGTCCCTTTTTTATTGTTAGCCATGGTGGGATATTGTAATTCACCACGACTATGGGCCATGTCGACCAAGATGTCGAGCGTAACCCGGAAGGATTCACACCGTCCATGGCTAGCCCAAGATGTAAGTTGCGTGGCTCCCTCGCAAAGTCCGGCCACTGATTATCTATGTGCTTCCAAGCTGCACAATCTGTGGGAATCCTCAACGTGTGATCACTGGACCGATGAGATGCATGCCATGTTATCAACTCCGCTATGGATTTGCATCGAAACATGTGCTGTATTCTTGCAATGATGGGAAAGTGTCTTAAGACCTTTACCGGTATCCACTCACCCTGCAAGTCATCTCTATATCGTTGTTCCCCACACTTTGGACAACTAGCCAAATCTCCATGCTCATGACGAAAGAGAATACAATCATTACGGCAAGCATGGATGGTATCATAATCCATACCCACCGTTGTTCGCATCTTTTTTGCTTCATCTCTCGATGCAAGCATGGTATTTGGTGTAGGCAACATCTTCTGGAGCAACCTATGACAAAGACACTATCCAAATGATGATTCTCAAAACAAACAATATCCAAATAATGAGTCAAATTAATGCAAGGGCTAACCTCATTAAGGCCGAGACACTTGTATCCGACCACCCATACTATACTTGTAGATTCAAGATTGAGAGACAAGCATGTAGTTTAGACATCCTAGCACCCTCGTACAATTGTGTTGATTGCAACTCTTGCATTTTGACCTCAGAGTCTAACATCACGTGTACGTGGGGTGTAGTGCCCCTAAAAATGGAATCCATCATGTCGACCATACCCTCGTCGTCATCCTGGAGACTATAGTCTTGTTGAAAGTGAGAAGGTATATGTGTACCCATGTCACCGTCCTCATCCTGTTTTAAGATTTCGTGTAAATATAAGATCTTCTATTTCCTGGTATACAATAAGATTGTGAACTTAAATAGCTTTGACTTACCGATGATCCATCAACATGTGCAACACCAATGGGGGGTACTGGTTCCGGCTCCTCCCCATACATCCACAAGTGGCACATGATAATACGACGTTGATGTCATACTTCTCGCTTGCAATGAGTGCAATGATAGTATAACCTCTCCGTAAGCCAGTTCGTGCTCCCGGGCATTGGTGCATCATCGGAGGACAATAAGCTTAGTGACCTCAAGTCCCATGATTGGCACAAGGTCTTACAGGTATTCTAAGTAGAATTAGAGTACCGATAATAGTGATGTGTTAGCATAATTATTATTATGTTATATTGTTGACATGACTTCATTGTTGCTTTGATAGTTCATCCTCCCAATTACAATAAAAGGGTGCTTACAAGAAGATGTTAGAAATGCTATATTCAAGATCTGTGGTATTGTGAGGTATGCTTACTATCAAATCGCATTATATATTTTCTTAATGGACATGTGAAATAAGTGGATATCTCAAATATCTTACATATGCATGGACATGTGAAATAGGTGGATATCTCAAAAAGAGATCTCTATATCGAGCATCGAGAAGGCTAGGGTGGAATCCATTGAAGCCGTATGCTTGCTTGAGAAGCACTTTCCCTCAAGCATTATGACAACTCAAGTGCACTTGCTTGTGCACATAGTTGATGAGGTGGCTATAGCAGGTAATGTTCATAATCGATGGATGTTTTTTCTCGAGCGGTTTATGAAAACTTTAAAGGGGTTTGTAAGACAAAGAGCAAGACCGGAAGCAAGCATGGCAGAGAGATGGCTTGTGCAAGAGTCATTAATATATATCACAGAGTTTCTTGCATCCACGGATCCTGATATGCCGCAAGCTTGGCACAACAAGAATGATGATCGCATCATTGGCGAGGTTCCCCAAGGGAAAGGGATTGAAACAAAGATGAGCGAAGAGCAAATGGAGAAATTCAATAAGTTTTGTATCCTCAATAGCCCTGAGATGCAGAAGTGGATTGAGAGATATGAAGTGGCCAAAGCAGAAAGAATAAATGCAAGGACGAGATTCAGAGTAATGTACAGGCGATCACAACCATATCCACAAGATCTGGCTCTTCTCCCTACTCACATGTCACTTGATTGGCTACAACTAGCTCTACGTAAAGCCGAACGTGATGGAGAGACAATAAACGAGCACGAGCGGGAGTTATCATCTGGATGTATGGTGCATGTAAGTTTCTCATCTCTTGACGTAATTAAGTAGTTATTTGTGGCAATATATGCTATAGAATAGGTGCATCTTCATTTTTTTAATGATGCTCTTTTACAGTACAAAAAGTACAGTGCATTATGGTCATATGGATGAGATTTTCACGTGGAACGCATCGATTCAAAGAGAGTCACATATGATTGTGGAGTCATGGCTAACTTCACACAAGATAGCCGAGCAAGTGCTTCGGATACCAATCTTCTCTCCGCACAGTTGGATTATTGTGGAACCATACGCGACATTTATGAAATTGATTTCAAACGATTTACTATTTTCATTCTTGATGTAGAATGGTTTAGAACTACTTACAACGGTCCCCATGCGACAGTGAGAAACGATAGTAGCGGTCTCTTTGCAATAGACTCCACCAAACATTGGACTGATGAAAGTGATACTTTTGTTCTTCTCGAGTACTGTGAGCAGGTGCATATTAATGATTTAGTTAGTCGAAGCTTTCGTTTTTAAAGTCCATTGATATATATATAATTGATGACATTTGGCACCCATCTTCAATATAGGTGGTTTTTCATCCGGATCGTTTTGATCCAAGATTGTGGTACGTGATCCAAGTTGCACCATGAAGTAAGCAAATTTTTGAAGATCGAGATGTGGATATGGAGATGCCACTACCAATGCCGGATCCAATTGATGAATCTAGCAAAGAAGATGTAGATCACCATATGAGCCAAGAGGAAGATGTGCATAATGACATCGCACGAGAGGAGGATGGAGATCATGATATTGACGAAGAAGACAACAATCATCAAGATCAATCACCACACTTAAGCTTTATTGAAGAAGATGATCAAATACTTTTAGGTGAACATACGATGCTAGAGTACGATGATGATATAGGAGATCAACTCGGTATAGAGTTGGAGATAGACTTGCTTGGTGCCTTAGACTTGGCTCAAGATGAAACAGTTGATGTAAATGCTCTTATTTGATTTTTCTCATCTGAAACTTGGACATGAATATATGAGCTTCAAAGCCTTGATGTACATGCTCTCATTTTTTTATTCTCTATGAGCTCAAACATGTATGAAAATTTGAAAAAATTTGTCATTGGAAAAAACTAACTTTTAAGGCCTATTAAAAAAAAAAACCTCTGTAAAAACATCGCTATAATATTTTGTATCAGTGTCGCTATATAGCGACTTTTGAAAGTCGCTATATAGCGACTTTTAGCAACAGTCGCTATATAGCGACGATTTACAAAACCCGCTTTTCATACCAACGATTAACGCTAAGCGGGTGCTAAACGTCGGCACGTAAACGTCGCAATAGGATCCGTGTGTAGTAATGGGGGGAAGGACATCATGGCCTTCATGTGCTCTATAATTGCTAACAATTACAGAGATTGCTTTATCCACTACAAAGACCACCCAAAGAGGTTGGCTGATGAGACCCTCGCTACTGTTCGCTCTAGGTATCCTAACCCCCCCAATCGCCAGTTCACAGATAAATGGGCCAACTCAAAGATTGTTACGATACTTGGCAATAAAAGATCTTCGCTGAAGAGGCAAGCACTAGCAGAGCTTGCCAGGCTTGAGGCAGGTCAACCACCAAGGGGCCTGCCCCACACCACTCACAAGCGTGAGTGGAAGAAGGCAATGAAGTCAGCGAGGGAGGACCCCAGTCTATAGCACGTGGAGGCACAGAGGATCCAAATGGAGGAATATGGAAGCACCAGGGGGTGTTGAATCATGGGAGGCCCAATTTGTAAGTATCGATCTCAAATTATATTGCTTAGGTAGTTTATTAGGAGGTTGGTTGTTTCTTTGTACTAATCCCTCTGCAAAGTGTGTCGCGGTCATGCAGCTTGAGATCGTGGGCAGATACCCTACTCCAGTGGAGATAGCCTACCACCGCCACCATCGCAGAGGAGATACATGGAGGCACTTCTATGATGACGAGTTGATTACTGAGGAGCAGTATACCCGAGCTACTGGAGCGGCCCCCAAGTATTTGAAAGTAATTAAATAATGCCAAAATTATAAGTAAAGATTTGATTTTTCATACATTGATATATGTTGTCCCTTGTTTACAGGCCCGTGCACAAGACGATGAGGAAGAGGAGGAAGGAGGTGCAGAAGGGAGCGAAGAAGGGAGCGTGGAAGGGAGCTATGACCTGGAGAACATAGATTAGTCGTATAAGTAGTGCTAGCTACTCTTTTTTGTACTTAAAGCCGCTTTGTGCCTCTTGTATATACACTCCTCTTATTTTTTGTACTTGAAGCCACATAACATGGCTTAGCTTCGTGCTATATGTATATACAAGTACTTTTTGAGCTTTCAATTTTATTGCGTTTTGGAGTTGTAATGTTTTATTTGGAATTGTAATTAAAATGCGGTTGGCTGTAAGAATAGAATGACACAATGTGGATATGGGATTCTTGTAACTATATAGCATACACAACATACACAGTATTCTGTAAAATTAAAAAAAAAAAAAAAAGGCCACGTCTCTCAGTGCGTTTAAAAACGCGTTTGTATACGCGTCTGTCTGTTCGACTTGCGTCTATATGTGCATCTATAAACGCGTTTATAAGCACGTCTATGTATGCATGTAACTGCGCGTCTATATGCGCGTGTGTCTGATATATAGACACGCAATTAGACACAGGTCTCCAGATGCAAAAATAGACGTGCAAATAGACGCGCCCGTAAGTTTTTTATTTAGTTCACGAAACACGTCTGTGTGCACGTCTATGGGTGCTTTGTCTTGTTGTGTTAATGGTAGATATCGAAGGTGTGTCTTCTTACTTCAGGTCTGCTATCCTCTATGTTTGAATGGATGTCCATCTCTTTAGAAAGGCTGACTGAAATGCTCTCTATTCATTTTGAGTCCCTTGAGCTCTCGATCTGAATAGATACCCACTTCTTTAGGAACGCTAATCAAAACACTCTCTATTCCTCGGCGAATGAGGATCACTTGGGGTCCTTTTTGTACTCTCTTAGTGGACTTCATCTTTATTTGGATTGATTGGCAAGAACTTTATGTTCATACTTGATAAGTCACCAACTTTCTTATGTGATAGTGATTTTACATAGGTCTAGTTGCATACGATCAATATCAAGATATTATCTTAGTCTATGTGTTTTTTCGTCTTTCATATCTTATTAACTCTATGTGAATGATTCCATGTAGTTAGAGAGAGTTGTTATGATAGATGTTTTTTAACTTTGATTTTCCACTAAAAGTTTTAATGTACATGATGAATTCCAACCTTTGTTTCCTATGTGTGTTTGATAGAGTGATTAAAGGATTATGACACAATAATCATCCATGGCTCCATTGGCTCCCTCAAAGCTAGCAATGACACCGCAATCTTGTGTGTTTCTCTTATCATCAATCCGTTGTGTTTGAAAATGCTTACCCTCACACCATATAGCATTGAACATAGTACACTACACCAAGACAAAATCAATTAAATAAGCAATCTAAATTATTGAAAGCTCCTAACTTATGCATAACATTCTATATATCGACCTTGCTCATGCATCCCCTAGCATACTCCCATTCTTCCACTATGATATGCATCCCCTTGTCTCTCTCTGCTCTCTACATTTCGTCAAGTAGACAATCCACATGAATATCCTTTGGAAGTGCTCTTAGATGCTTAGGGTATGGCACACGAGATCCCTGGTGTGTATGAAAGACGGCCCTTTCTCCTTGTCTTCTTGCCTTTGCATCCTCGTATCTTGTCACCCATCTTTTCATCACATCACTATTAAGCATGCAATAGAGGTTGATATTATTAAGAAACTCCGTGTCTATTACTTTATTGCGTCCTTTCTGTTGAGGCACAATAGAGGTCATCCTTAGGTCTTCATCATCTCTCCATAGTCGTGAGAGAGAGCTATCCACATCAACAAGAAATAGAAATATATATAAGTGACTTGTACCAACCAACCCTCGGCCATGCTACCTTTGGGTCTTGCATTTTGTCTCATGAAACCCTTCAAGGTCTTCAGGAAGTGCTGTTATCTCTGAGCCAACATGGACTTAGGTGCAACAGAATATGTGTGTAGAGTAGCGGCAAAGCTCCACTTGTACTTGCATAGGCTAGAAACAATCCCTCTTAGAAATCCAACTTGCATGTTCTACATTATGCAAGTTCTACATACGATTTCTACATGCAAGTTCTACATACGATTCCTACATGCAGCTCCTACATGTGAGTTTTACATGCAACTCCTACATGTGAGTTCTATATGCAACTCCTACATGCAACTCCTACATGCGAGTTTTACATGCATCTTCTACATGCAACTTCTATATGTAAGTTCTACATGTAGAGAGATAATATCTTACAATTCCTACATGCAGAGAGAGAAGCTGTCCAACTTTTATAAATACCCCATAATGGAATGAAGCCCAGACTCTTGGGGGCATTGTGTTGAGTTCTACTTTAGTATTCCAAGCAATTGTCTCAAGTGTCCATGCTTCCTTGCACTCCATGTCCAAAATCATGTCCTAACCTTGCAACTCCTCCTTTTCCAACCTTGCAACCCATCCTCTCCCTCTCCTTCTCCCTCCTCCTTCTCCCTTCTCCTCCTCCCTCTTCCTCCTCCTCCTCCCTCCTCCTTCTCCTCCTCCCTCTTCCTCCTCCTCCCTCCTCCTCCCTCCTCCTCCCTCTTCCTCCTTCCTCCTCCCTTCTCCTCCTCCCTCCTCCTCCTCCTCCTCCCTCCTCTCTCTTCTTTCCCCTATGCTCTTACACGTTCTTTCTCTCCCACTCCTATATTGCTTCCCCTAAACCCTTAGTTCCTCAACCCTTAATCTCCATGATCTACAAGGGAGATGAGTTCTCCACCATGTACTCTACTCTAAACCTTGGAATCTCTTCTTCACTTTGGAACCTCCTTCTAAACCTTGAAACCTCCTTATAAACCTTGGAACTCGTTCTAACCTTGGAACCTCTTCTAAACATTGGAACCTCCTTCTAAAACCTGAACCTCCCTCTAACCCTTGAGCTCCTCTTAAACCCTGCAACCCCCAATTAAGACGAAAGCCTTCATTACCTCAACCATGATGATACATGTTCCTTTTACACATGCATGCACTATGTTTGCTTACCATACTTAAGCCTACATCTCTCATTGGAACATGACTCAAGGCCCTAAGCTACACGTATACTACAAATGACAACCTCGATATATCTATAGGCGACAAAAAGTCTCAGAACCCTGTAAACTGAGAATACCCTGCCTCGGGGGGGTCACTATGTATAAACCCTCTATATCACGTGCGTTCAAGGCCTATATTTAAAGTCCCTTATCTGTAAAAAATTTCATTAATAAAATGTACCCCTTTTCTATACAAATCTGTAAATTTTTTCCAAAACTATTTTAAATAGTTCCTTATGTATATTTATTTTTGTAAATTTTAGATATAAAAAAAATCCTTCTGTTGAACTCACATGATAGGGTTACATATGATGAGTGGCCCCCCCGAGTACCCTGCTCTTCTTATAATAGCCATGGGAAAGAGCCAACATTTGGTGCCGCTGTCGAGGATCGACCCCCGTGATAGGTAGGAATACCTACCACTAATTTTACCCTTGCTACTAAAGGCTTGGCACCCGTTGGCTTGCCGACTTTGTGCACAATGCTAGCCCAGGGTGGCACGCCAGCGACGTAGGTGCTAGTGGGCGACGGCACTCACAAATGATCGCCACTGCCCCTCACCCACACCTCCGCCCTCATCTGCACCTTGCCTTATGCCCGCTCTCACCCATGCCTGTGCCCTCACCCCCTCCCCGCCCACCCCTCACCTCTACCCTCCACCCGCCCACCTGCCCTCCCCATCCACTCTCCCCTCCCCTCCACCCTCCCCGTGCCTCCCCAGTGCCCTGCACCTTCCCCTTCCCTCGACCCACTGCCTCCGCCCCGACTCCCCCTCCCCTTGACCCTCCCCTCCCCTCTACCCTCCCTTCGACCCCCCTCGGCCGCTGCACGTAAAACCCCCCCTAGGCCGCCACTGCACGAAAACACCCCCCCAAACAAAATTTTTATTTTTATTTTTAAAAATTTGAATTAATTAGAAAAAAGCCTTAACCTAACCCTCATTCTATCCTAGGTTAGTTTAACCTAGGCTAGGTTAGGTTAGTCTTGGTTAGGTCTAACCTAGGTTAGTTACTACTAGCTAGGTTAGTCTAACTAACCTTCAGTTAGTAACTGACTATAGTTAGTGAAACTAGTTAGGTTAACCTTCCAGTTACAGTAATTGGGAGGATATAGGTTAGTTAATCTAACTAGAATTAACATGGTTCAAACCCCTTAGTTGGACTTAAAGTCCATTCACACCACCTGTAAGACCAAGGCCCCCTCCCAAAAAAGGCCAATTTTACCCCTACTTCAACACTTCGTATCGCGCCCATTTGGGACCCAAACTGGACCCCGTTTAAACCAAAATTTCACACAACACACTATGGGGCATTTCTCTAGCCCATTGCACATCATTTTGGCATCCCTAGCACTCACTCATTCGTGCCCCCGTGTGGGCCTTGTTTCACACAAATTTGCTTGTATCTTCATGCCGTGACCTCTGATTAACGATCCGTCTGCACCAGCACAGTTCCCTACACACGGACAATCTTAGGCACATTGTTTACATGACGGTCCCTATACAAACTAACACTACTCTAACCCTCCCAACAAAACTACATCCACATTTGCAAATCTTAGACACCCTTTGCAAATCTCACCCAATCTGCATGCTGCTACATTCTGGCCAATGCCTTCGACTCCAACACTCGCCAAATATGCATACAACTCTGCAATAATGACCACCCTCGACAATCCTCTACCCCGAATCCCCCCCTGAGATTCAATCACTCCCTTTAACTCCTCCGCGCCACAACATGGCTAGAGACTATCGCGACAATGATGGGGATGTCAACCTCGACGTAGAGACTGTCAATTTCTTTAATTGAAGAAATAATAACAATCAAGGGAGGCGCCCCTTGGGAAAATTGAAACTTCCCAAATATAATGGTAGGGGAGATCGAACCCGATTCCTCTAGCATTTTTATGCAGCATGTTGAGCAGGTGGAGATCAATTCCATGAAAGCAAGGTGGCTTGATTTTCCATGGCCTTCACTGATGAAGCATTTGAATGGTACCTAGACCTTCTAGTTGAAGAGCGTGCCACATGGGACCTACTTCAAATAGAATTCTAAAGACGCTTTCTAACGTAGAGGCTACAAGATGATCCTGCTCTCCAACTAAGCAAGATCGAACAAGGCCGTCATGTGAAGATGTACGCATGTACCTGGGTAAGATGAAAAGATGAATCGCCAAATGTGACCCACACCTAGATGCAAAGTACCTCATGGCCTAGTTCATTGCAAGACTAAGAATGAAAATTCGAAAGGATATGAAAAAGATTAGCATCTATGAAATGTTCAGTGCTGCTCATGTGGCAGCCATTGACATTGAGGATGGCATGACTGACTCAGACACTAGCAGTGATGACGGCAAATCTGGTACATGAGATAAGCGCTCGAAAAAAGGCAAATCCAAGTCCACTGCCGAAACATCAAATGAAGATCACCTAGAGGCCATGACCATGAAGCTGAAAGAAGACATGATGCAGGCCATGGAACAAAAACTTCACTTGTCTCAGCCACCAATTCAGACATATCCACGACGACAAGAAAATATTTGGTGTCCACATTGCATGGCCAATCATACAGCGAATGAGTTCCCGGTCCTAAGAGCCAGGATCACTACACAAGCAAATCCATGGCGAAGGTTGTGGTGCCATATCTGAGTCGTCGACGGCCATGATGAAAACAGTTGCATCTTTAACATGTGCAACAACCCACCTCAACCTCAACAATACCAAGCGGCACCCATGGGAATGTACAGGCGACCGGCACTTGCACAAACACCCCCAGCTCCGAGGCTAAATCCTGTTCCCATTTGAACACAAGTCCCACAACTACCTAGGAATCCAAATCCACGACCATATCTAAGAGCACCAAATCCAGCTCCTCAGGCAGTTCCAATACATCAATTACAAGCCGAGGAAGTAGACTCATCATTGGAGAATGAAACAAAGTACCCAGTGTACTATGTAGAAGGTGCAGAGGGTCTAATACCATTTTATGCAAATCAAGTACGTCCCAACACATATCGAGCACCAATCAAGTGCTACGGTTGTGGTGAAAATCACCGAATCGCACAGTGCCCTCATTGTGGTAGCCTAGCTAACCACTCTGTAGAGATTGTGGCAAAGGACATGCCTGTATGGATTGTCCCATGAAAAATAGAGTCCCACAACAAACAGAGGTTAAGCTTGACATCCCAATCGGCATCATTGGGGTGGACCATCAAAGTCTAGGTCTGGCAATTGTAATATCACAACCTGTAAATGTAATTACACGCCAATAGAAAGAGGCCACCAAGGACCCTAACATTCCAATCCAACCAAAGCAACTTCTTAAAAAGAAAGCACAAGTGCCTCCACCTCCGCCAAGCAATGAGTAGTTGAGCTCATCCACATCAACTCCCGAGCCTCAAATAAAAGAAGCCCCATACCCAAATGTAGAGGTGGAAAAGGCTCGCTTTTAAGCACTTCAAAAATGGGTACAAAAGGAACAAGCTTCATTTGAGGCTGAGAAGCAAGCTCAATTTGAGGCTGAGAAACAAGCTCAAGACCCAATCCATGACTTGGACCCACAAAGTATTGATACTATAATTGAGCCTATGTTCCAACAATAGACTCCACAACATAACATACTACCACATCAACTTGAAGGAGCCACACTCTCTAGCATCCTAAGTTGTCCTGTGTCAATTCCCACTGGAATCCTCCTACGGAATTGTCCCAATCTCTGGGAGAGTTTCAAAGGATGGATTGAACTCACAAATCCCCCTCCACCTATGAATGACGTCGAAGATATTCCTGTGCAAATGGGTGAGAGAGATGACATACGCAACATTACTATGCCTTTGATCCACAAGGCATATAATGAAGTCCAAGCAATAGTAGATGGTGGAGCAGGTGTAAATGTCCTATCAAAGGAGCTCTACGAAGAATGGGGTCTCCCATCAATGAAAAGGCTAATTTCATCATATGCCTTGCTGATAATTCACGGGCTAAACCCTTGGGAATAGTGAATGGTGTGTCCACAAAGTTCACAGGAGTCTACTTTTTCCTTCAATTCACAATCTTGGATCTCCTCAAAAAATTCTATCAAATCTTAGTGGGACATCCTTGGTTATGGGAAGCATCAATCCTCCATGACTGGGGAACTGATAGACTAACAATCCAAAATCATGACACCATATTCAGGGTGAATGTGGGGATAGGAGCTATAAAACCAATTGTGCCTAGAGCATTGGATGATACATATTCAACGACAATCTCAAGCAAATCATCTCCCTTGCAACAGCATGCCATAGTGGGCAACTCACAAATCAATGTCAGTAACTGGATACAAACATTGGCAACCATCAACAACTATCATTCATTAGACCCCATCTTCTGGCAGATTGATGCTAAGGTGCTACAGGTAGATCCTCCACTCACACATGAAGAACCAATTGATCTAGAGGTGCCATTCTTTATGGTTGACCTCGAGTGCAATAATGAACCTAAAGAAGGTACCCATACCAATGATGACTCAGATTTTCCTTGGGACCTTGACATAGAGGCTGAGAATGCTAAAATTGAAGATCAAATCTTTGATAATGACTTAGCCATTCTGCATGCCCTAATGGCAGTCGAGCTCCCAAATGTTGAACCTCCAAAGTTGGAGAACAGCAGAAGATCCTGCCCGGGGGATTCACAAGGGGAAACTTATGATATCACGTGAGTGTACAATAGGGGGTTTTTTTAAATTGAGGCATAAGCTTATACATTAGGGGTGGGGGCCCTTTTTTTTTCCCCAATATTGAATTTAAGTTGGGGGGACCATGTCATATTTAAGAAGGGGGGACATAATATAGGTTACCTTGGGTAACTAGTCCAAACAAGTTTGATTTTGTGTATGGTTTTAAATAGTCATAGGAAAAGTAGCCTAAATTTGCTTATTGTGTAATCTAAATGCTTGAGAGAGAATGTAGATTTAAGGAAAAGGCGGACATAATGGAATTTTGGTGGTATCTTATAAGCTTAAATAGGGGTGTTTTATCATCCTACGTGGATCTTAAATAGGGGGTTTTCTTGAAGTTCATGCATGCAGGTGACGTCCCCTTTTAATGAAGAGTGAATCCCTCGGGAGATCCCATAAGAAAGATGAAGGAGTAAATTGCAGAAAAGCCAAGGCTAATCACTTCAATGAATTCAAACGAGTCCAAACAAGGATCGTCAAATTGTACCTTGCAAAACCAACTCCCTCAAAATGAGAACCACTGCCTCTTGAATGGTCCCCTAAGGGAATGGAAGGAGTATGCACAGCAAATGAACCCTTACTTGGAAACACCTTACCAGTGGAAAAGTTACCCCACAGTTCCCAACGTAAGAAGTTTCAGAAATATAAGCCACTTGTGCGGATGAAGCTCAATCAAGAGACTTCAGGAAAAGAAAGTCAAAAAGAGCCTAACAAATTGGTAAATGCAACTATGCCACCCAGTACACATGGCACATGTCAGGCTATTTCAACACCATCAGAGACCGATCTTCGAGAAGTGCCAGAATACTTCAAGAATTACACAAGTGGTAGTGCGCCAATAGCAATGACAAGGCCACTAAGGGAATAAGAAACCGAGAGCGACTGGCAAAAACATGCACAATAAACCTCGCCCTTGAAGGGGAGGAAGAAAAATTGGTTTTCATTGGGAAACAACTTCGACAAGAAGATGAAACCAAACTCAAAACACTCCTAATGGAATACCGTGACTGCCTAGCATGGTCATACAAAGAGATGAAGGAATTTCACCAAAAGTGGCAGTACACATGATACCTATAAGGGAAGGTGCTCACCCTAAGGTATGTGGACCTTATTGTACAAATCCTAAGTATGGCACCATGGTCTATGACGAGTTGGGAAAACTCCTATGTTATGAGAATTGGAATTATCCCATTAATTTAATCCTGTAGTATTTAATTTAGTGAGATCCAGCATTTTTGTCACGCAGTTGATGCATGTGTGCTTGCTGTTCCGTAGTGATGCATGTGTGCTCCTACATGGTTGGATATACGGCTATGGTTGTATGAGTGTGTACCATTCTGTGCACCACTTATGCGATGATGGTATGTGTTGCATGTGTACACCATCCATACAATTTTATTCATGTGTAGCATCAGGTGCACCATGAGATGGTATGTGTCACATGTGTACACCATTCATCTATGATTTATTGCTTTTGCATTGCTATAATACTCAAAGGTTGATTGATTGTGGTGATTAATTCCAAGGTTATCTTATGCTTGAAATATTTCATTACTATTGATCATGTGAATCCTAGGGAAAAGTACTTGATCGGGTGATCGCATAAGGCAAGCATGATCCGCCATATTTTGGGTGCGTAGGTACAACTCCAGTGATGTGGGGATGAATAAGGCTTATGCCTAATTTTTGATATTACAAAAGCTTATGTACATATTTGAATTTTGGAACATTAGTGGCTTGGCTAAGTGTATAAACTAAAGTTAGAAAAAGCTTTATTTTTAGAAAAAACCAGCTATTCTAAAAGGTGGATGGGCTTTTTGTAAAAGGGTGCATGGAGGAAAGCACAGGGACTTTTGTATGAGTTTTGCTCGGAAGTTTTTTGGGAAATATACATAAATACATAGGAGGTGGAAGGAGAGGACCACTCGTATGGGGGGAGATTGTACCTAGCATGCTTGTTCTATCTCTTCTGTTTGTGAGTTTTGAGAGTGTTGCTATGTTTTTCAAGGATTTGTAGGTTCTGTGAGCGCTTCCCATCGCAGTGGTATCATAGCCAAGGTTTTGTCATCCATAGCACAGGAAGCACACGCACCCTGCATCCTCGAACAAGAAATTGCATCATGCATCAGGTTGCAAGCATTGTGTACAAGTGCGCCACGAAGTTCGAAGTAGCGGAAGTGAATAGCATAGAATGGCTTGCAAGCAGGAAAACTAAGCAAGAGCCTTTGGATCGTTTTCTAGCTACCTATGACAACTACTTTACAGAAGACTTACCCCCTGGCCTACCTCAATCTAGACCTAAGGATCATAAGATTGACCTTATTTCAGGTAGCGCACCACTGTATAAATCACCATATAGACACAATCCTACTGAGCAGCAAGAGATTCAATTCCAAATAGAAGATCTTTTGGCTAGAGGCCTAATTCGAGCTAGTAACTCACCATTTGGGGCACCCATTCTCCTTGTCAAGAAGAAAAATGGAACTTTCGAAATGTGCATCGGTTATCATGCCTTAAATAAAATCATTGTGAAAAATCAATACCCCATTTTGAGAGTTGATGATCTACTTGACAAGTTGAAAGGATCCACAATCTTTAGCAAGATCAATCTTAAGTCAGGATATCATCAAGTGAGAGTGATCGAACCCAATATTTTCAAGACTGCTTTTAGAACCCAAACTGGTCACTATGAATTTCTTGTTATGTCTTTAGGATTGACCAATGCACCTGCCACATTTAGTCGGATAATGAATCGTATCTTCCTAACCTATCAAGACTTTGTGGTAGTTTTCTTTGATGATATCATGATTTATAGCAAGAGTCGAGAGGAACATGAGAAACACTTGGACCTTGTTTTCTCTCTCTTACGTGAGAACCAATTGTATGCCAATTCGGAGAAAAGTTCTTTTTTCCAACTTGAAATTGAATATCTTGGACACATTGTTTTTGTTGAAGGCATTCGAGTAGATCTCAAGAAGGTAGAAGTGATAGTAAACTGGCCACAACCTAAAGATATCCATGAGCTACGATCTTTTCTAGGTCTGTGTAGTTTCTATTGCAGATTTGTTAGAAATTTTGCACACAAGGCACATCCATTGTTTGAACTACTACGTAAGACTCATGCTTTCTCTTGGGGTGAGCAGTACACTTTAGCCTTTCAATGACTTAAGAGTGCAATAATGCACACACCAGTTTTAACCATGCCGAACTTTACAAGATCCTTCTTTGTCATGGTTACTGATGCTAGTGGATAGGGTTTTGGGGCTATACTCATGCAAGATAACCATCCAATTGCATTCGTGTCACATAAATTAAAACCAGCAGAGCTAAATTATTCCATGTACGACAAAGAATTAGCCAATCTGGTGCATGCCCTTAAACTCTAGAAACACTATCTTATGGGTTTCGAGTTACTGATTAAGACTGATCACCAGAGTCTTAGACATCTCCTTACTCAGCTGATGATCTCGGATCAACACATTAAATGGGCTGCTTTTATTGACATCTTTAAACCGATTATCCAATATCAACCAGGCAAAGACAATGTAGTTGCCGATGTACTGAGCCGTCGACCTAGCATAAATAATATCTCAGTCATCAAGGGAGACCCTTTCGAGCCTATGAAGGTAGACTATCCTACTGATCGAGACTTTTCAAAAATCCGGCATAAGATTAAGCAAGCTAATAGCACCCCTATGTCCTCATATTCCATTCATAATGACTATCTATTCTATGAAAAGCACTTGTGTGTCACTGCACCATTTCGACGCTTAGTACTAGAAGAGGTACATCAACCACCCTACATGGGACATAGAGGCATCGCTGCTATGTATCAGACTGTAATTCAACATTTGTTTTGGCCTAAGCTTAAAGTTGATATTGCAACTTTTGTTGCACAATGTCTTATTTGTCAAAAAGTCAAGAGCTACAAGGGCAAATATCAAGGTTTACTTATGCCTTTACCAATTCCTGATGGCCCATGGGAGCAGATTTATATGGACTTTATTGCTGGATTTCCTACAACTAGCTCAAGTTTTTATATGATTTGGACTTCATTGATAGATTTAGCAACCAGGCTTACTTTATTCCTTCTAAGAAGACCTTGACCGCAGTTCAGGCTGCTCATTTGTTCATCAAGCACATATTTATACACCATGGCCTTCCAAAAGTAATCGTGTCAGACCGGGATAGTAAATTTTGTAGTAACTTCTAGACCGCACTCTTTGACAATCTTGATATGAAGTTAGATTTTTCCACTACTTTTCATCCCGAGTCTAATGGCCAAACCAAGGTCACACAAAATACTATTTGTGACATGTTACATGCTTACCTGTCTGGTCAGCCAGGCAACTGGGACAAATTTATACACATATTACAATTTTCCTACAACAACAATAAGCACTCTGCTACAGGCAAATCTCCATTAGGTTCGTGAAATCTTCCCCCCGCGATCTTCTCAACATTTGGGGTGCATATTGCCATCGCAAAGGTCTTACCAGTTCACGATACTTTAAAATCTAGCAATGTCTAATTGCATAAGGAAAAAATTTGAGTTGACAGGCGTGTAGAGCTCAAAAAACTGATTATTTTTCCCTTTTGGAGCATGTGCAAATTCCTCCTAGATTGCAACTTATGCCTCGTCGAAGTTTTTGTGAAGAAGAGAAGGCCTTTGCTAATGTGGCATAGGGATTCACATGTAGAATTTCATACTGTGCTTAGCAAGGGTTGTTGTGCTTAGGTGGCACTATGGTGACCTTTTAACCAAACTTAGTTAACCTAAGGTTACACAAACTATACCATAGTTCAATTAATCTAGTAGTTGAACCTAACTGTAGTTAATTTTTGAGCACCTTATCTGCCACGTGGCATTTCCATGTGGCCTAAGGTAAGCCTTGGAGAAGGAAAAAAGAAGAGCTTTGAGCCTTCTGCGACGATGGCGACGAAGGAGCTCAGGAGCTGCGAGCTGTGGTGATAGAGGAGCTCAACAGTTTTGTTGCGCAGTCACAGAGCAAGGAGCGCCACAGAGTAAGTCTAGCATAGATGCGCTGCTGAGAGCTCCTTGTGGGAGTACAACCATTCAAGGCTGGTTGACAGTTCGAGGCTAGAGTAGTCGAAAGTTGCAAGGTCTCTTAGGCTTGGAGTGGCTTCATTGGCTTTAGTGGTCATTGCATGGTGCTCTTGGAAGCCCGGATGTTGTGGATGGAGAAGCTTACGTCGAACGGAGAAGGACTGAGAGCTACTAGTCTGTTGGCCTTCGGTTGGGTCACTGCTAAGAGGTGGTTGTATGCAGATGTGGTGGAGGCCATATGGAGTTGTAGACCTCCCAACCGGCCTCCTTCTTTAGCTATGATGCTCAGCAAGAGAAAACACAAGTAGCTGGGCTCCTTCTTCACCTACGATGCTCTATGGGAAGGCTGAGGCATTGTCAAAGAGACGGCGGTCGTCTATAGCTCGTTGAGAGGTAGTTGGAGCGCTATTGAATTGCTGTGGCTAGAGCTGGTTTATCAGTTGGAGGCATAGAAGCCTCAATAGGCTACTTGGAGATGAGCATTGATGAGTGTTGAGCAGACTTTGTAGACGAGGATTAGGCTGCATGCAGCTGTCTGCTGGTTCATTAAGTCACCTCGATGAATGGAGCGCCTATGGAGCAAGAGTGCCCATTTCCCTTGATGGACAGAAGTAGCTACTAGGAGCATGTGCGGTTTGGAATATGCAAGGATGGCTCATTGGTGAGGCTACTTGTTAGTTATTGCCCATCTCTCCTCTCGGAATAGGAGGAGAGTAGATCTCTCTCTCACAAGGGGTCTCTCTCTTCAGAAGAGAAGAAGAACTCACCCTCTTGTCACAAAGGAACCACTCATGAACCTTTCAAGAAATACGAACGGAAATTTCTAATGCATGACAAAAATTCTCAGAGTAGAAGAGAACTTTCAATCAAAAATCTACATCTAATCTAGGAGAGTGAGGACCTAAGCTCCGATACCATGTGAAAGCACATGGACCAAGCTCTCGTGTAGACCCTAATCTACTCTAATGACAACACTAATCTAAGGTGGATGAATCCTAAGAGTGATCATGATTTATAACTCAAGTCAATTAGGTTCCAAGATAGATTAGCTTGGACTCATAAAGAGAATCTTGAGATAGTGCAAAGTGCTTGATTGATATTACTTCAAATGAACCTCCCTTTTATAGGTGAGAATACTTACATCCATATGCTTGCTCACATGTGGGATATCTCCTCCATGCCATGTGGTAACTTGCCCTTTACTCATACCTTTGCTCTACATGTGCTCATGGCACCACAACTCTCAATAGCCCATGTAAGATATTTTCATAATCAGTCTACAGATTATTCAGCTTAAATTGAAGAAAATGCAATCAATGCAATTTGATAGTAAGCATACCTCACAATACCACTGATCTTGAATATAGCATGTCTAACATCTTCTTGTAAGCACCCTTTTATTGTAATTGGAAGGATGAACTATCAAAGCAACAAAGAAGTCATGTCAACAATATAACATAATCATAATTATGCTAATGCATCACAATTATCGGTACACTAATTCTACAGCTTAGAATACCTATAAGACCTTGTGCCAATCATGGGACTTAAGCCCACTAAGCTTATTGTCCTTTGAAAATGCTCTTTCCAAGCAATGCATGTACCTTGTCGATGTTTGAAAAGAGGTAATGTCTGCCTTGACCACATACAGCATGAAGCTAAGTCACGTCATGTGGCTTCAAGTACAAAAAATAAGGAAACTAAGCCACGTCATGTGGCTTTAAGTACAAAAAATAAGAGAAGTGTATATACAAGAGGCACGAAGCCAAGCCAGTGGCTTTAAGTACAAAAAAGAGTAGCTAGCACTACTTCTACGACTAATCTATGTTCTCCATGTCCTCGCTCCCTTCCACACTCCCTTCTGCACTCCCTTTTGCACCTCCTTCCTCGTCTTCGTCATTGTCTTGTGCACGGGCTTGTAAACAAGGAATAACATATATTAATGTATGAAAAATCAAATCTTTACTTATAATTTTGGCATTATTTAATTACTTTCAAATACCTCATGGGCCGCTCTAGTAGCCTGAGTATACTGCTCCTTAGTAATCAACCCGTCATCATAGAAGTGCCTCCATGTATCTCCTCTACGATGGTGGCGGTGGTAGGCTGTCTCCACAGGAGTAGGGTATCTACCCACGATCTCAAGCTACAAGACGACACAATTTGCGGAGGGATTAGTACAAAGAAACAACCTCCTAATAAACTACATAAGCAATATAATTTGAGATTGATACTTACAAATTGGGCCTCCCATGATTCAACACCCCCTGCTCCAAAATGCGTGCTTCCATATTCCGCCATCTAGATCCTTCGTGCCTCCATGTGCTGCAGACTAGGGTCCTCCCTCGCTGACTTCATTGCTTTCTTCCACTCATGCTTGTGAGCGGTGTGGGGTGGGCCCCTTGGTGGTGGACCTCCCTCGAGCCTGGCAAGCTCCGCTAGTGCCTACCTCTTAAGTGAAGATCTTTTATTGCCAAGTATCATAACAATCTTTGACTGGGCCCATTTATCTATGAACTGGCGGTTGGGGGGGTTAGGATATCTAGAGCGAACAGCAGCGAGGGTCTCATCAGCCAACCTCTTTGGCTAGTCTTTGAAGTGGATAAAGCAATCTCTTTAATTGTTAGCAATTATAGAGCGCATGAAGGCCATGATGTCCTTTTCCCGCGCATCCATCAAGATGCCTCCTGTCTGAGTGATGTCATCAAATATCATACCATCACCCAAAGGCACATCTAAATCATCTGAATCATCATCGTCCCCATTGCCACCCCTCCCAAAGCACTGTACCATGCATCCCCCACTGCTCTCCCTGCTACTACGCCTGCTACTGTGTCGTGTCGAGCTCGTACACTGGCCACTCATAGCTGGAGACCACGGGACTACGCTGACCACTCGTAGCTAGAGAACTAAGTCTCAACTACACAAGAGTACGTCGATGGCTCTATGAGACAGAAGGACCTCCTGATGACATGGGGGAAGGGGCATAAGATGACATGGCAGAAGGGGCATAAGCCGGCATGGGGAAGGGGCACTCGGGGGGGTCACTCATCATGTGTAACCCTATCACGTGAGTTCAACAGAAGGATATTTTTTATTTCTAAAATTTACAGAAATAAATATACATAAGGGACTATTTAAAATAGTTTTGGAAAAAATTTACAGATTTGTATAGAAAAGGGGTACATTTTATTAATGAAAAATTTTATAGATAAGGGATTTTAAATATAGGCCTTGAACGCACATGATATAGAGCATTTATACATAGTGACCCCCCTGAGAAGGGGCATAAGATAGCATGGGAGATGGGCCTACGCTATGTAGCCGGTTGGGCTATGCTGACTCCGCTGGGGTGATCTCAGCTGGTGTGGGGTGGTTTGGAGTCTGTAGTGCCGACTCTTGGGGGGTGTTTAAAGTACCCGTCATATACTCGTATAACTCCGCAGGACTAGGAGGATTCCATAAAGGTTATATAAGTCCCTCCAAATAGAATCTTGGGGATCAGGTGAGCTGGAAGTGCTTCCTGGCCACATGTTGAACTAGAAAAAATAAAAAAAATCTATTATTGATGAGCTGAGAAGAAAGGGAAAGGGAAGAGAGAATTGGGTTACTATCAGAGCACGTCTATAGATGCGTCTGATTAGCACATCTATTTTTGCATATAACAGTGCCTTTATAGGCGTGGCTGTCTGTGTCTACAAACAGGCTAGACACGCGTTTAGATGCGGTTTTAGCCGCGCTCTGAGACACGCCTATAGACGTGCTCCAACAGATGGACTTTTCTAAAAAGTAGAAAAGGACATTGCGCTCGACACACAAACGTGACACTGATACTCAGATCATGCGTTTTTTGGATACGAGAAAGTACAAATCCAAAGAGAGCAAACTTCCAAAAAAGATCAACTACAAAAAGACTTACCTTGGATAGAGGTATGGAAGGTTCTTCTCCTTTTTCAAAGTTGCTTCTCCTCCTTGTTCGCCCTCCTCTCCTTTAAGCTTGAAGTAAGTGTGGGTGCCTTCCTCTTAAGTGTAAGCTTGGAAGTATGTATGGGAGCCTTCCTCTTAAGCATCGAAATTGTGGATCTGCTAATAAGGAAGCAAGCAAGCCACGCGAAGTATAAGTAATGTGAAGAAAAGCGAAGCGAGCGTGCTAAAAGCAGGTTTAAAAGCCGCATCTATAGGCACGTCTAAAAGCATGTCTATAGGGGCATCTAAATACACAGAGTAGATGCGGTTTTAGATGCCCATTTAGACACACTTTTAGACGTGCACCACAGAACAAACAGACGCGCTTTTAGACGTGCCACAGAGTTTAAAATTAAACATTTGAAGAAGAGTAAATTTTTTTGGGATGTTTGTTTGTAGGATGTCTTCATCTTCAACAAGTAGCTCCAGTGAGGATGAATCCCTCCGTATCCACCATCGCGAAATGTGGTTGGAGCAAAAAATCAAATGTATGTGTGATCGATGTCGAGGAAACATGTATCGTGCATGCGGGATTACACTCAATCACATCTCAAAGTATGGAGAATGGGATGTGACCATAAATAGGGTAAGGGTTTGTAAGTTAAGGTTGATTGAGATACCTATGGGTGTTCATATGTTTGAGTTATGATCCCGTTTTAATTTGATACAGGATGCAGTGCCACACCCACATATGTTGCCCTATGCTCGCCATGAGGAGGTGAAGCGTCGGCGATATGAGGTGGGATCTTCAGGATGGACCGTTACGGATGCATGGAGTGATGGTGATAGTAGCCCTCTGCCATTACCTCATGAAGCTATGGAGGAGGAGGTGTTTGATGATATGGTGTGGGATTTATATGTCCATCAAGGGAGGGATGATAGCATGGAGCAGGATGATCTTTTTACTATAGATCGACTCCACTGTTTGAGGGGTGCACATTCTCTGTTCTACGTGCCTCCCTTGAGTTACTAAACTTGCAAACCATCTATGGATGGAGCAATGCAAGTTTGAATGCATTACTCAAGTAAGCTTTAAAGTCTATTTTGCAAACATGGTGAATTATGCTAGGGGGTTCAATTACTCGAATGCTTTTCCTCATTTATGGTCTTCACGTGCAGGCTATTGTGTAAAATGCTTCCAAGGGAGAATAAATTACCGACCTCAAGAGATATGGCAAGGCAACATGTGACCTCTCTTGGAGGATTAGACTACAAGCACATCCATGCATGTGTCAATGATTGCATTTTGTTTCCTGGAGTACACAAGGATGCAAGAGAGTGTCCTACTTGTGGAGAGGCAAGATATAGAGCAGATCTCAAAACTTTGGACATGCCTCGTAAGGTTCTGGACATTTTTCCATAATCCCTCGCATCCAACATATGTTCAAGTGCAAATCTATTGCAGAGGTCATGTCATGGCATTCCTCCCATTGATCAACCGATGGCAAGTGGAGAACTCCCGCGGACTCTCTTGCATGGAAGAAGACACATGGCCAAGCTTCAAGGAAGAACCTAGGAGCTTGAGACTTGGATTGGGTATGGACGGTGTGAACCCATTTGGTCTCAAAAGCAAGTCTTACAGTGTATGGCCAGTGATATTGGTGAATTATAATCTTCCACCCTCTATGGCTATTAAGAAAGGACATGTTATGCTGTCCCTTCGAATTCCAGGGAAACATAAAGTCAAAAACCCTGATGTTTATTTGGAGCATTTGATTGATGAGCTAGAGATACTTTGGAGAGGTATCGAGGTGCATGATGTGAGTAGGCCTTCCTCATCACGAGAATTCAACTGCAAAGCAATCTTGATGTGGATGATGCATGATTTCCCAGGCTATGGCGAATGTTCAGGTAAGCATTGCACTTCTAATTATGAATCGGCAAAGGATGTGGCACCCTAAACCCACCTTCAACTCTTAATTGCATCTATTGTTCAGGTCTCACTACATCGGGTTACCATGCATGTCCTGTTTGTGGTCCTTCGCTAGTTGCCTCATGGGCAGATGCATTGAATAAGGTCATCTATGAGAATCACCATTGATTTCTCCCACCTAATCATCCTAGATATATTGGCCCTTGGAATGAAGTCCTCCCACAATCACTCACCGTGGGAGATTGGATGAGAATTTGGGATGGTTCCACGACTCCTCCACCACTTGGCATGAGCCGATAAGGGTTTGTAACTATTGTGTGCTATATTGGCTGGAAATAAAGATTGCCCGCTAACACTTTATTTTGTTTAGATACTCCATCTTTTATCGTTTACCATATTGGTCCCACCTAAAGATCAATCACCTGCTTGATCCCATGCATATCTTCATGAATGTGGCATCTACCATTTGGGAGCATTTGAATGGGACATGAGATTCCGCAGGCATAAGGAAGGATCTACGTACCACAGGGAGGATGCATGAAGCTTGGCCACAAGAGAGACCAAATGGGCATGTTTTTTTACCTCGTGCACCGTGGATGTTATCAAAGCTAGAGATGGCGACGGTGAAGCGCGTATTACTACAATTCGTACTCCCACTGGATGCATGAGGTGTTTGAAGAGAGCCTTTACAAAGAGCAAGAAAAGAGGTGTAGAGAAATTATATGGCTTGAAATCTCATGATTGGCACAAGATGCTCGAAGTAAGTATTTTATGTTCATAATATCTTTTTCCTTTCAAATTTGTGAGTGAATAATTATAAGCAACTAATCAACCACCTCCTCGTGGGTTCAGTTCATACTACCTACTAGCATTTCACATAGTGCATCGAAGGATGTGAAAGATTGCATTTACAAGATGGGCGAGCTTGTGAGGTACTTTACATGATACAAAATATGATGCGTATCAATGCTCCATGCAAGTTTGAATGCATATTGCTAATATGCTGTACTTTTTCATTTCTAGGTATGTGAGCTCAAAGGAAATAGATCCCACCATGCTTGAGAATGCTCGAGTTATGTCAGTGGAGGTGGTTTGTTTAGTGGAGGAGACATTTCCACGTTCTATTCTCACAAGCCAACTACATCTTATAGTGCATTTGGTGGATGAGATTGCTATATGCGGTACTATACATGCACGATGGTTGTTCTTCCTTAAGCGCTTCATAAAGACCTTGAAGGGCTTCATGAGACAAAATGCAAGACCCAAAGGTAGCATGGCCAAGGGTTGGTTGGTACAAGAGTCACTTATATATATTTCTGAGTTTCTTGTTGATGTGGATAGCTCTCTCCCACGACTATGGAGAGATGATGAAGACCTAAGGATGACCTCTATTGTGCCTCAAGGGAAAGGATGCAACAAAGTAATAGAGACGGAGTTGCATAATAGTATCAACCTCTTTTGCGTGCTTAATAGTGACGTGATGAAAAGATGGGTGACAAGATACGAGGATGCAAAGGCAAGAAGACAAGAAGAAAGGGCCCTCTTTCATACACACCACGGATCTCGTGTGCCATACCCTCAGTATCTAAGAGCACTTCCAAAGGATATTCATGTGGATTGGCTACCTAATGAAATGGAGAAAGCAGAGAAATTAAGATGAGGGGATGCATATCACAATGGAAGAATGGGAGTATGCTAGGGAATGCATGAGCAAGTTCGGTATATAGAATGCTATGCATAAGTTAGGAGCTTTCAATAATTTAGATTGCTTATTTAATTGATTTTTTCTTGGTGTAGTGCACTATGTTCAATGCTATATGGTGTGAGAGCAAGCATTTTCGAACACAACGAATTGATGATAAGAGAAACACACAAGATTACAGCGTCATTGCTACTTTGAGGGAGCCAATGGAGCCATGGATGATTATTGTGGCATAATCCAAGATATTATTATGCTTGACTTTCGACGCTTCTTTGTGTATATTTTGGATGTAAAGTGGTTTAAGGACATGGTGGAAAGAGGCCCTAATGCAACAATCAAATGCCATGCAAGTGGCTTTGTAACTATTGATTCCACAAAGTTTTGGCAAAGTAGGAAGGACACACTAGTACTACCGCAACAATGTGAACAAGTATTGTGCACACATATAAAAATACTCGCTTTTAAATATTTGATGCAAGAAAAATAACATGATTGTATTGGTGTTTGAATTAGGTTGTCTATCAACCAATGGTGGATAATAATAGATGGTGGCGTGTCATACCTATTACGCCACGTTCCAAAGTGATGTATAGTACATTTACTAATATGGAGCGTATGGAGGATGATCATGGCCATGGAGGTGATGATGACCGTGATACGAGTCATGAGATAGGAGATACAGATATTGAGGCCATTACCCGTGAGGACGAGCCTACCATTGGTGATATGCTGATTTCGATGAGCACATGAGTAGCACAAGTAGTAGTGGGTTGAATGTATTTGTAGATCTAAACAATTGTTTGGATATTGTCTCATTCTCCTCACCTCACTTAATTCTTGTATATCTGGGCTTGCAAAAATCATTGGTGCTTCTGTTAAAATTATGTGCTTTGGTAATCATGGGCAATGTTTGGGAAGCAATGATGTACACCAAAATCTCACTTTCTGTATTCTTTGGTTTGCATCTATCTATGCATCTAAATGCATGTCTAATTCTCAGTGTAAACATGCAAATAACCACGCTAATACACGTGCTGATAAATGCGATGTTAGATGGGCCCATATTTTCTCAGTTTAGACGCGCAAGTAGACGTGTTAATACACACGCAAATAGACGAGTTGTTAGACGTGCCCATAATTCCTCTACTAAAGCAATGCCTATAGACGCGCTCGCTATTTTGCGCATCTACCAAGCGCGTCTATAGTTGCTTTGTGTTGTTGTGTGATATATAATCACTCCATAAAACATGCATAGGAAACAGAGGTTGGACATCATCATGTATATTAAAAGTTTTAGTGGACAATCAAATTAAAGTAAAAAACATCAGAATAGAACAATTACAAACCCAAAACATTGGATTTTTTAGGTAGCCCCACCCATATGAGGACCTCCTTGCATTAAAGAAATATGAATATAGTGCTTAGAAGAACCATTGTAACTTGTTGTAAGTCAAAGTTGCATAATCATATTTAATTATTCTATCAAACATGCATAGGAAACAAAGGTTGGAATTCATCATGTACATTAAAAATTTTAGTGGACAATCAAAGTTAAAAAACATCTATCATAACAACTCTCTCTAACTACATGGAATCATTCACCATAGAGTTGGTAAGATATGAAAGACGAAAAAACACATAGACTAAGATAATATCTTGATATTGATCGTATGCGACTAGACCTATCTAAAATCACTATCACATAAGGAAGTTGTTGACTTATCAAGTATGAACATAAAGTGCTTGCCAATCAATCCGAATAAAGGCAAAGTCCACTAAGAGAGTACAAAAAGGACCCCAAGTGATCCTCATTCACCGAGGAATAGAGAGCGTTTTGATTAGCGTTCCTAAAGAAGTGGGTATCTATTCAGATCGAGAGCTCAAGGGACTCAAAATAAATAGAGCATTTCAGTCAGCCTTTCTAAAGAGATGGACATCCATTCAAACATAGAGGACAGAAGACCTGAAGTAAGAAGACACACCTTCAATATCTGCCATTAACATGCAGAATCCAGAGGAGGCGACAAGCAGAAGGTAAGTCCAAAATAGAAACGACCAATGAAACTTGCAAAGAAAAGAAAGACCTAGGACAATATGTAGAGGGCTAAGAGAATAGGGATAGATCCTCCACACATGATAACCTATATATTGCATCTTGGACCAATGCCAAAATATGAGTACCATACTATCACTCATGCCAACTGTCAAACGAGCCAAAGGAATTTACCCGCAAGGATTTATCCCACCAGATCTATCGAATCTTCTCCAAATGCAAGCAACAGCACATCTACAGGGTCAACATGGAAGACATTAGCTAGGAGTTGCACATTGATACGTAACACACAAAAACACTATGAGCTTAAGAGCAGAAGTGCATGACTGAAAGAGATGTCATACCATTGGCAAGACTTCTAAGATCACAAGAGTGGCTGATACATCTCTACAAACACTCATTCCGCAAGTTAGGAAGGTAAAGAAACATCGAAAGCATCGTTGGAGACCTTCATCTACATCTTTTGAGGTATACCTTAGCAAGAGAAGATGAGAAAATGCCCTTCCAATTAGGAACATTGAAATCGCGCTAATACCCGGCAAGAATCCGCACTGGCACTTCATGCAAGTTGATTTCTAGGCTTCATAAGGAGCATAGCTCTCCCTTAAGCTATGATTAACCTTGCAAGATAGCCCCAATTAAGGCAAGGCATACACGAGCCGGTAGAGACTAGAGCAGCCAAGAATAATTAGCCACCCTCAAGTGAAGCAGGGAGAGTATTGAAGCTGTAAACCTTTAGAGAATGCGCACACCTAATCCTAAAAATTGCACCAACAACCTAAACAACCCTGATTAACTTAACAAAATCAACACCAACATCTACACACCCATTCCATAGGCCCTTTATAGGGGCAAAAAGCAAATAATGTCGACTTATATTAAGGGGTTGGTAAGACCCACCAAAATAGACCCAATACAAAGGTTTGGCCATACTACTAGTGGGGCACAAACTGCTAGAGGCTTCTGCTGAGAATTTGGAATCTCAATCAAGGCACTCTTGATTCCAAGGAGGATCAATGCCATGATAGTTGATATGGGTGTGTGCATTGGCAAAAACTAGTGTGAAACCCATAGCTTTGCCACTGGATTAAAGACACATAGCTTATATGATGAAATGATAAATGATCTATCCATTCAAGTCTCCAGAGTCAAGAGGTTTGTTAATATAGGCCACTTGAAGGCCCTGATGATCAATTTAAATCCTATATCCGCAGCCTCTGATGAACTAGTTTGCCGATCGATCATGCATGACTTAAACTCGTTTCCATTAACAGAAAAACTCCAATAGAATTGACACAATTTGCATAAGCTTGGTTCATCCCACAACGAAAATACTGCTACATCATATTCATGTGATTTTCTCATGTGAATTGCTTGATTTCAGTTGTGCCTGCTCCCAGGATGTGTAGTGGTAGCTCCTCCAAACATCCATAGATTTCACCAACACCACCAAATCATTCCTGCTTCATTGACCTTCGCTTTAATTTGAGCACCCGAAATAGTAGTAGTGGTATCTATCGAATGTGATTTGTCTATGCAAAACTCTTCTAGTTTCGATTCATGTGCGATTTGGAAAATCGTTATGCATGCAACAAGTAGAAATAAAATTGCAAAAATGTAACAGATGGGGAAATGCAACTAAATTCGTCAACTTCGATGCCGATAGGTTGATCAATGATGTAATGCATGATGTGCCGTTTCATACTATTAGCCATTCGATACTGCTTCTTCTTGGTGCCGATTCCAACTTTTACGCAGTATCATATTATCAGCACGAGTAAGGGCCTTGTAAATATCAAGCACCGCATTCGTAGCATTTGTCAAATAGTCCAAAGGAGCTCACTTGCTTTGCAAGATTGGTGATGCTTGCCCAACGTCCAAAGCAAAAGCCTAATGCATGAAAGATCATCGTGATGGTTAGCCTATTCAACGCTACAATGCCCCTCCAGGATGGCATCCACCTCGCTGGCTTTTCCGCAGCCTCCTGAACCATCCAACAACATGCCAACGTCTTCTAACGTTGCAGGAGCAGCAACAGTTGAACGGCAATTAGCAGCAACACAGAACTTTTAGTAGCAAATTCTGATGCGGTTGTGAATTAGTACTTGGATTAGCAAAGATTGATAATGAGAAGCCTAAATAAGCTTACTCGTGTTTGGGTGTGGCAGGATAATAGATGAAAGTCAAGGAATGCTTAATATGCGCAAGGAACAACTGCAAGGAGTGCCAGCTTCATGAAAGAAGTATACCTCACGAGCTGCTCGTTTCCTGAAAAAGATTAGATATGCTACGCAGGGTATGATGAACACCAAGAAGCTCATGATGAGAGCGCCGATCATAGAGTTAAGAGGGCCGAAGAAGGGGATCAGGATCGCCAAAAACTAGAGCAAGAACGCCACGGGCAGCCAAACGACAACACAAACGAGATAACAGGCATGATGAACGCGAAGCACGTTCTCCCACATGAAATTGAGGGGCAGGATGCAAAGGCCGAAGGCGATAGCCTGAGGCAAACGACTTATTCGTCGGTTTGACAGAAAAGCAGATCGCATACTAATTGCGAGATGAATTGCCAACGAATTCGATTGTGTGAGGTCATCTCGTAAGGCCTAATAGACTGCGAGGGAGTGAGGCCCGGTCGCAACGTAGATGAACTTGTAATTGCGAGACTTTCACATGGAGTGCATGATCTCTCTTTGTAATTGCGAACAATGTATCGAAGGCCAAATTTGCATGGAACCTGCATGCACATTCTAACTACCACTTTTGCAACGTTTCGAAAAAGAGGCATCCAATGGCCCACCATCATCCATTGTAATCTAACGATGCACAATCCCGTCCTCCCCCGAGAGAAAAATTGTGATGCAGAAATGAACTGCAGTACAAAGTTACGTTATGGACGCAAAAATAGTGGTCAATTGTAGTACAAAGTTTTGCAGGATTTTGGGGTACTAGGCTGCTGCTGTATAACATGTAGAGCAGCTCTATAGCGTCCCAGAGCAGTCAAGGGAAAGCTGAGAGCGTACATGTGATACCTGATATAGAAATAGCGAGGAAAACCAGTGCCTGTGAAGGCATCCTCATGCCATGTACCATCAGGCAGCTGAGTTTCAAGAAGATACGCTACTCCTCGTTCAATAGCTTCCTTTTCATAGTTGCCTAATGCATGGCCTGCTGCTAGCAATCCCATGATCGCCCAAGCTGTCTGTGATGCTGTGCTGTTTTCTCCTTGCCCTTTCAGCGATGGATCGTCGTAGCTTCTGCATGTCTCTCCCCACCCCCCATCCTTCCTTTGACACCCCACCAGCCACCTCTCCCCCCTCTCTATCTCCCTCTCATGCTCCCTCGGTGCCACCCTCGCCAACGCTTCTATCGCCCAACACGTCCCGTAGATGTAGTTCACTCCCCACCTCCCATACCAGCACCCTTCCGGCTCCTGCTGCTTGCGAAGATACGCTAAAGCTCGTTCGACTGCAGAGTTTCCGAGCTTTAGGCTCCGGCAGCCTCCAGTCTTGTTCAGAATCCGCCCTGCCATCTCCAGCACCCTTGCCGTCACGTCAGCAGTGGGGGGATCGATCATGGCTTTCAGATCGCCGAACGGAACGCCGTTTAGCCACTCTTGATCGTTGTCCACGTCGAAAGCCCCCCACCCTCCCACCTTGCTTTGCATGCTGGCGATCCATGTCACGGCTCGGTCGATGGCCGCTTCCTTTCTTTCCTCGTTGGGAAGCCGAACTTCGTTCAGCGCCATCACAACAGCCGCTGTATCGTCAACGTCAGGATACCAAAGGTTTTCGAACTCGAATGCCCAGCCTCCTGGTACCGCTCTCCTATTCTTAACCGCCCAGTCACCATAAAGGAGGATTTGCTTCTGCAGGAGCCAGTCGCCACCCCGTTGGAGGGATGGATGGTGTCGGGGAAGCCCCGACTCCGCAAGAGAACGCATTACGAAGGCCGTATCCCAGACAGGAGAGATGCAACTTTGCACCGTATACTGATCTTCCGTCTCTATGGCGAAATTCAGTAAAGCTTGAAGGCCTCGTTCCACGTTGGGATCCGAAACACTGTAACCGAGGAGGTGGAAGGCCAGAATGGAGTAGCACATGGCGGGGCAGATACCACCGATATCTCCCGAAACCTGCTGCCGCTCTAGCACCCATTTCTCCGCTGCTTTCAGTCCTCTTTCTCTGAAGGGCACTAGGTTGTATTTCTCCGCCAACTTAAACACTCTATCAAGGGCGACAAAAAAATCCATCCAGTTCCCCTGTCTTGGTAGCTCAAGTCGGGCATTATTCTTTGATCCCTCTTCAAATAGTTCATCCAGAGTGATTGAAGGGTTGGTTTTGAATTCAGGCTTACGATCGAAGACGATCATCAGGGGGACGACGCAAGATCGTGCCCAAGAGGACATTTCATAAAGAGTCGTCGGGAACCGCTCAGGCAGAAGGATGAGCCAGGGCGGTAATGAGGGAACCCCTCTCCAATCGTAGCAACCGATCAAAGATAGATGCATCTTGGTGAATATCCGCGTTTGGCTTATGCCACCTCGCTGGAGAATAAAATGCCGAGCTTTCTGGAGAGCTGGATCGGATGCTGGTACGTTCAACAAACGTAATGCCATGTAAGCCTCGACTGTGGCGCTCAGTTCTCCTCCGTCACCATAGGACAATTCCCACCCTCCATGGTTGCGTTGCTCCGCTCGAACGTAAGTCTCTATTTTGTGGAGAGGCAGCCTTTGATCCAGCCCCAACACCTTAAAGATGAGAAGTGTTTCCGCTGTACAGGTGATATTACTTTCCAGTTCCGACCACCAGTAGCCTTCAGCGTATTGGATCGACAATAGGTAGTCTTGGGTGCGCTTAATGGCGTCGTTCAAATCCACTGTACACCTTCTTGCATGAGCCATTATCTGCTGCCCAGATGCACGTTGCCTGAAGAGGGGCATCTTTCACCTCGACGCAGCTTCCCGCTGCCTGCAACGCCGCAAATTTCTTCAGCTGGTTTCGATGCTATAACTGTTCACAAGAAACGCAAAGTGAGACCAGAGAATCGAAGAGACTGCACAAAATGAGCTGCGTGATATTATAAATTGCTTTCTGTGCCCGGGAATTTATCATACAATATATTGCTTTCACGCTTCCAGCACAGCTTCCACCACCCTCTTGAGCGTAAGGCAGAAAGTTTGTTGCAGAACACGGTTTGGCAGGACAAATTTGAGCCCTCGTTTTTTGCGGGCTCAGTTGAGGGTGCCTGAACGAATGCAGATGCAAGAATATGCCTAGAAGCCGGCTACTAGAGGCGGAGGAGGCGGAGTTGGGAGGTTTGTCGCTGCGCAGGGAAGGCGAAGAGCTCATGCTTTGGTTTTGACGTATGCCGAACAAAATGCTCAACCCCTCTGCCCCGCCGGACCAACGCGACTCACCATTTTTCTATGCAAGAAAATGGGCCTGCCGGTGTATTTGAATTGAATGAATATTTGTCTCCAGACTAATAGTCCTACAACAAAAGTTGGTTTTTTGGGCGAAAAGGACTATATTCACAAAGTGGAGACCTCCAACTTTTTCTATTTTTAAATATATTGTAATCCAAATACAATATTGTATGTAACACAACACTCAAGAAATACTCAGTTTTAGTCATAAGGTATTCGACTCTGCTTGGCTCCTCTATAATGTCATTCTGTCAATTAGTCTTTTCAATTCTCTTTTATTGTCAGCTTTTTGTCGTACTCTCTTCTTAGAGTCATTATATGGGTTTTTATGAAAACCGGATGTTGTCCCTTATCTCGATGATAATTAGTTCTTATGCTTGGTTGTGTGCTACCTCCTGTGTAGGTCGGTCCTTGCACATCACGTTGTATGAACCATTCCTCGAGTGCTTCACTTCGTGTTCCCTTTTCTAATAATCTCCACCTTCTTCTTTTCCCACATGAGTTTCGTACATATGGGTGTCGTGGTCTAGCACTCATCCAGGCTTATCCTTGTGGTCCAAATCCAAAAATAAGCTCAGGGCTTGCACGTACGAAATGGGAAGTAAAACTTGGGAACCTGGGCCAACAAAAGTGTTCCTTGGCAACTCGATGTTGTAACTTGTAGGTCATAGCCCTTCCACACTCACAAGTGGTAGTGCAATCACATGATATCGAGTTGAAAAGTGAGCCAACAGCCCTACTCTAACTTGGGTGGGAGAGGCACGTACAAGGTAGGTTGTGGTAGGCTATAGAAGGTAATGGTGAAGATGCCAAAAACTAAAGACAAGGAAAAAGGGACAAAAGGGAGAGCAACACTTCCTACTATCTTCCTTTTCATTCTGGACTTCATCAAAAAGAAAAAAGTGATTGGATTGGCCATAATATTGGGACCATGAATGAAAATCACCATGTATATCGCAATCACGAATGATACAAGTGAGAGAAGGGCAAGTGTTTTGAAGTTAAAATATATGTGTATGACAATTGACTTGCAAGTTGGATACCATATATGTTTTTGTAGAAAACAGTTAGAGATACCACCACTCATGCTGCAATACTCATTGATGCTAGTCTTATGTAACATAAGGGAGAATAAACAATTAGAAATGATCTTAAAGATACACTGATGCTAATTGGGTTGGTAGTATTTCTGATAGATGATCTACCAATGGATATGTGTTCTCTTTTGGGGTGTGTTCTAGTGTGTACTAGAAACCAGTTTTATGAGTCTTTGTGTGAGAGAGTACCATGTGGCATATTGGGGGTTATCCCATATACATATGGTACTTGAGTGTACCATATGTATATGGTACACTCAAGTACCATATACATATCAACTGACACATCCCCACACTCCTGAAACCTCTGATCTGCAAAACAATCACACACCACGTGAGAAACTGAGCAGGCTGCACACCACCCAACCATGACATCTACGGGATGTGATCCCGAATCAGGAGATGTCCCCTCCGAGCCACGAGCTGAGCTACTGGCATGAACTCCCAATCAGATCCAAACCAGCCTGGTGTCCCATACCACCAGGTGGCGCTGTGAAGCCCTGGATCTGCCACTGGGCCTTGGGCTACACTAAGATGCAGGCGCACGTCCGCGACTCAATCCATTATTTGTGATTGAATTTTCAATCATCGAAATCATTAGAGTTATCTTTGAAGGCCATTTTAAACTTTTGATCAGTTGACTCCTAATGTTAGCTTTCCTTTTGAAGGTTTTATTTTTTAAAGCCAAGGATAATCTCTCGAGGGGGTCACTATGTATGAACCCTATATATTGTGTTCAAGGTCTATTTATAAAACCCCTTACCTGTGATTTTTTCATTAATAAAATGCACCCTTTTCCTATTGAATCTGTAATTATTTTTCCAAGATACCTTTTTTGGCACCCTTTTATCTTTGAAAATGTGAGAACAAATGAAATTAAATATTCCCTTATGTTGAACTCATGTGATAGTCACATAAAGTATTGAATGGACCCCTGAGGATAATCTTGAAGGCTATTTTAAACTTTTGATCAATTGACTCCTAATGTTAGCTTTCCTTTTGAAGGTTTTATTTTTTAAAGCCAAGGATAATCATGGTATTATCCTAGAGGGTAGCATGATTGTTCACAAAATATCAAATATAAACCGTAAGAGAATATCATGGAATATTAAATATAAAACTAAGTGATGCATTCTCTACTAGCATTGCCTCTTTAGAGGGAGTACAGTTGGAATGGAGAGGATACTCAGAGTTAGCTTCTCCTTTTATAAATTTCCACAAGAAAAAAAAAAAGGTTTCTTAGGAGAAAAGTTATGTCAAGCTAAATGAAACCATGAACTCTAAAATAGGTAAGGAGGTGCTACATATACATGATGTATTATGTATACTTCTCAATATAGTGGTTCTTGGAAGCAGTCAATACCTACAGTTCTGTACATTGTACACTCTGTATTTTAAACCCAAGAAGTTTTTGCTTTTCAAACCTCTCATTTGAGGACTAAAATACTTAAGAAGGGATTTAATGTGAGTAGAAGCAATTGGGCTTTAAATATCAGGCATTCTCCTGCTAAATATTAGCTTGATAAGAGAATCTAATGCTACTCAACTAAATTTTGAGTATGATCAACATAACTTATATTCTCTTTGAGTATGTACCCCCTTGGTTTGATGAGAATTCGGTGACTAGTCTCATGTAACTTCTTTTAGAACTTGCACTCTTCTTTTTAAATCCCTCCTCGAATTACCCCCATTGAGTATGTTGATTTTGAGATTTATAAAGTGCTTGTTCCTTGTTTGAAATTCTAACACTCAAGCTCAGTGCACACAAAGATATAAGTGAAACATTGGTAGCTCATTTTGGAGATGTGCACAAAATTGGAGGTAGAGGTGAAGTGCCTTTTTCCACAATGAGCACCAATTCTCTATTTCAGTTCCAGCCAATGGGACGAGGGATTCTAGCACTAAGAGTGAGTTGGAGTGTCTTCAATGCTCCCACATAGGTACACAAGTTGATGGATGAGCCAATCAAAGATGACTAGCTCTCACATGCTAAGTAGAAAAATTCGAATTCATGATTCGAAAAAATCGGGAAAATCGTTTGATTGATTCCAATGGAAGAAAAAATCGATTTAAAAAGTGGTGACACGTCACATTTTTAAAATAAATCAGCACATCATTTTCACATATTCGTACGAATAAACATGTATTAGGACAAATACGTTACTGCGCTTCTGCATATATCACTGTTTGCCAATGTCTCTTATCTCACGCTTGGTTCCCTAGCCGAGCGTAAGAGATCAAACAAGGAAAAGAAGAAGAAAGGTCCTCAAGATTGTGAAAGCAATCTACAAGGTCTGAAATAAGATGGATTTTTTATTAAGGAGCTTTAGGATCTCATTTTGAGTTCCTGAGATCTCTTGTGAGGTTTTTGGTTTTGGTCTTTGTTCTTTTGTTTGTGGGAGTTCTAGGTTCTCTTTATTGAGTTCCTTAGATCTCTTGTGATAAATATATTTTAGCTCGGGGGGGTCACTCATCATATGTAACCCTATCACGTGAGTTCAAAAGAAGGATATTTTTTATTCCTAAAATTTACAGAAATAAATATACATAAGGGACTATTTAAAATAGTTTTGGAAAAAATTTATAGATTTGTATAGAAAAGGGGTACATTTTAATAATGAAAAAATTTACAGATAAGGGATTTTAAATATAGGCCTTGAATGCACGTGATATAGAGGGTTTATACATAGTGACCCGCCCGAGTATTTTAGATATTTATGTGTTTGAAAAATTTGTTTGTGGGAGCTAAATTTATTGGTGGGAGTTTGAGGATCTCCTTGTTGAGTTCCTTAGATCTCTTGTGAGAAATGTGCTTGTTCTTGTGTCTATGAAATTTGTTTGTGGGAGTTCTAGGATCTCCTTGTTGAGTTTCTTAGATCTCATATGGATAGATTTTTGTATGTAGGAGTTCTAGGATCTCGTTGGTGAGTTCCTTAGATCTCTTGTGAGAAATGGGCTTGTTTTTGTGTCCATGAAATTATGAAATTTGTTTGTGGGAGTTCTAGGATCTCCTTGTTGAGTTCCTTAGATCTCTTGTGAGGATTTTTGTATGTGGGAGTTCTAGGATCTCCTTGTTGAGTTCCTTATATCTCTTGTGAGAAATGGGCTTGTTTTTGTGTCTATGAAACTATGAAATTTGTTTGTGGGAGTTCTCGGATCTCCTTGTTGAGTTCCTTACATCTCTTTTGAGGAATTTTGTATGTGGAAGTTCTAGGATCTCCTTGTTGAGTTCCTTAGATCTCTTGTGAGAAATGGCCTATTTTTCGTGTCTATAAAATTATGAAATTTGTTTGTGGGAGTTCTAGGATCTCCTTGTTGAGTTCCTTAGATCTCTTGTGAGAATTTTTGTATGTGGACGTTGTAGGATCTCCTTGTTGAGTTCCCTAGATCTCTTGTGAGAAATATTTTATTTTATGTTTGTATTCTCACACTTTCTTCGAATGAATATTTAATATTCTTTCAATAGAATGTGAAAGAATACAAAGAGTTTTAAAGTGTATGAATTGAAAGTTTTAAAAGTTATTAGAAGAGTTATCTCATTCTTACACTTTCTTTTGAATGAATATATAATATTCTTTCAATGAACATTTTGTGAATGAATAATTTTCAATTTGAGGGTATTCTTTAAAAAAAAAGAATCCATTTCTTTTTTTATTACTCAATGCTTTCACTTTCTTTTGAATGAATATATAATATTCTTTCAATAGAATGTGAATGAATAATTTTCAATTTGAGTATATTCTTTCAATAGAAATGAATCAATGTCTGAATTTTTATTACTTATTCTTACAATTTCTTTTAAATTAATATTTTATATTCTTTTAATAGAGTGTGATTGAATGGCAATTAATATATTGCATGATTGAACATGTTTTTTAAAGGATAGGTGTTGTTTTTTATAAAATGTGTATTGCAGTATGTTTCTATTGTATACTCAAATTAGTTGTTTTGCATTTTGTTTTTGGCAACTTCAAAAACATGGTGCACAACAAGATTTGGTCATACGTGATGGAGATACAAAAAGTACATGCCTCGGTTTCTTTTTTGCAGTGTAAATATTATGGACACAAGCTCACAGGTAGTTCTACTCGCATCAAGCAACATTTTCTCGGAATAGGCAGTGACATTAGAGCTTGCACATGCACTCTGTCTGATGTACTTATGCTATGAAAATCGTATTTAGAGAAACTAAAGAAAGTGGTTAATCTGACCCAAATAAGAAATTGTTCAAATCAACAAGATGTGAGCATTGAAGGTTGATGAGATTATTGAAAAAGAAGAACCAATAAATGTGAGGAGTGTATCCATACATGAAGGTGATGTAGATATGCTAGCAAGCGGGTCGCAAGTGAGTTTTGATGCGACTAATGCCTGTCAGGTGAAGAAGAGAAAAAAGGGAGAACAATCTTCTATGGAGGATGGATTTCTTCATCAACAACAAGTGCATGAAGAGCACTTAAGATGGACAGAAGCATTTGTTAAAAATGGTATATCATTCAATGTCATGAGAGATGACATGTTTCGTAATGCCTTGAAATCATGTGCTAGACCAGGATTTATTTTGCCAGATTATAATAAAATGCATATGGATCATCTTGATAGAGTCTAACAAACTGTGGTGGATTGCTTGAAAAAAAAGATATTGGACTTTATTTCTACATATGAGTGCACTCTTGCTTTTCATGGATGGACTAGCAAGCAGGCCAGACCTTTGATAAATGTAATGTGCGTTACTCCCAAGGGAACTATGTTTTTGGAGAGTATTGATACGTCTCTAAAAGAAAAAATTTCAGCATATATTGTAAAAATATACAAAAGAGCAATTCGTAAAGTTGGTGGTAGTGATAATGTTACTTCATTAGTAATAGATAATGCATCAAATTACAAGACGATGGGTGAGATGGTCATGGCAAAGTATCCCACTTTGACATGGGTGCCATGTGGTGCTCATACTCTCAACTTATTGTTAAAGGATATTGGACAATTTTTAATTGTGCAACCAGTACTGCAAGATGCTAATGCCGTAGTGAGTTTTATAAAGAGTCATCAATATTTGCATGTAGTATTCAGAGAGCACTCTGTGAAGCAACTCAGGAAATTTTGTCAAACTAGATTTGCTACTTCTTTTCTAGTTCTCGCTAGATTGTTGGACGTGCATCAAGCTTTAGTCGAGACTGTTGCTGATAGACGATGGGTGAATTGGCTTGAAAAAAAGATGTAGTATGCAATACCACACTCTAAATGTGTGCATCTTGTACAATCATCTCTATTCTAGAAAAATGTCGAAAGAATAAAAGAAGGTGTAGAGCCATTTGTAACAGTATTAGGGATGGTCGATGCTGATGCCTTTGTTATGGGTAAAGTGTATTGAAAGATGCCAGAAGCAATGCGACAAGTTAAAGAATTTGTGCGCTTTGCACCTAGGAAGAAGCAACAAGTGGTATATTTGGCCGATAAGGGATGGAAGCAAATGCACACCCCTTTGCATGGAGCTACGTTTGCAGTACATCCATAATATCGAAAGCATGCTCAATCACAGAATCCTGAAGTCATAAGTAACTTTTGACAGGCTTGTAAAAACTTACTTTCAGGATACCAAGGAAAATTGGCCTACCAGCAACGAGTGAGGTATATGAATCGCGAAGGCTTTTTTGGAGATCCTTGGAATCTTGATGCTATTAAGATGACTATTGCACCTACTTGGTGGAAGGAATATGGTGGAGAGATAGTGGAGTTGCAACATGTTGCAACTCATGTGCTCTCTATTGCTGCATCATCGGGTACATGTGAGCGAAATTGGAGTAAATACAATTTTATTCATTCAAAGAGACGCAATCGCTTAAAGCCATCAAGAGCTACAGATTTGGTATTTTGCTTTGGAAGTCTATGATTGTTGAAAGGATTCAATGTTGCGGCTAGGGCAACAAGCGAAGCCACTGTAATGAGAATTGCTGGACAACGATTGACTATAGAGATAGTTGATAAGGGTGCATTCAATGAAGAGGAAGAAGAGCTTGAGCTACTCAGTGACAACAGTGCAGTCAAAGAGATAGATGATATTTTACTTGTGTTGAATGCAATATAGAGTGATAGAAGAATATGATAGGTGATAGAAGCAGTGGATGAACGTCTAATTATATCGGATATAATGTTGTATGCGAGGGGATGGATGGGAGAATATGTCAAGCGATGGATGAGCGCATATGCTCGTATCCATCTCGTCTCCTTTTGTACTTGAAAGCTAGAACCATGTGGGCTACCAGCGATGTTGTGTTGTAATTATTGAGATTGTGGATGATTTTGGTATACATAATAGTTAGAGATAACCTTGACTTGCAAATACTTTCAAGGCAACATCGGAAAGTTGGAAAGAATAATCGAATATACGCAATCGAAGTTTATAATTTCAAGTCTCAAGGGTTGATTTAGCTATTATGTGCACTAATTCGCGTCGATATATTTTAATATTTTTGCATTAACTTTACAAGTCCACCTAATCCACTGAAACCACTTAAATCACTTATACCTATTAGTTTACTTAGATCACTTAAATCACTTAGTCCACTTAAATTACTTAAGTAACTTAAATCACTTAAATCACTTAGCCCACTTAAATCACCTAGTCCACTTAAATCACTTAAGTCACATAAATCACTTAGTCCGCTTAAATCACTTAAGTCACTTATATCACTTAGTCCACTTGAATCACTTAACTCACTTATATCACTTGAACCATCATTGCATAAGAAGTTGGAGAATGATAAAAATTGTACAATGAAACAAATGCACTTAACCCAGATCATTATATTTGAAGAAGAGTATTATAAAGTTATATATGAAGTTTACAATGTACATAATTATGTAGTAGGATCCACATTTGTCATTCCTTGAGTGCTTGGTCTTGCACCCTACGAATCTATATTAGTGAGGTCCTCAAACTAAAAAATATCGATATCCTCAGCTGCATCCAAATCTCCAAAGGTGTGTCTATAGCATGCAAGCTTAGACTCCAACGTCTATATGTGTGCTTACAAGTCCTCGATCTCTTTGGCTTGTGATGCAATGTGATCTTATAACTCCTCAGCAGTAACACCTTGTTGACGTAGAGGTATGGCAGATGTGGCCAAGTCAATAAGATTAATGTTGCCTGGGGAGTTAGCACGCGAGGTCTCTGAGACATGGGCTCTCTATTCTCTGTCCTTGCTCGCTTGCATTCTGCAAGACATCCCTTTCCTATTCCTGACAAGTGATGCTTGTCATTCCAATCCATGCATCGATACAAGACGTCGTAGACACACCTACTAAATGAAATAGATGGGTATTTGCTGGTTGTTGGGGATGCTTCCTTCCACCTCTATGAATCGTTGGAGAAGGATGTGGGCTAGGGTTTTCTATCACAAGTCTGACAACTTGGGCTATGCATATTTACTCCTAGCATTTCTTAAACAAAGAAACAAGGTGTTTCTTATGAACTCTGATGGATATAGTCTCTATATTTGTCGAAGAGAGATGGGGTCACCTTGCATGGTATCGTCATCCACTAGACCAGCATAAAAAATACCTAGCCCCTCTCTGCCCAACATCTCTCTTTGCACTTGTAAGATAGCCTGAGCCTCAGCATGATTTAGTTGGTCTGCTAAATCAGCCTCTTGAGGTAGGAAAGCACCTTGTGGGCCCTCTTGGACTAGAGGTTGCTCTAGTTGGGGAGGATCCTATGGGAGAATGTTCTCTAAGTTCTCTCCTTCCATGCTCATACTTAGCCTAAAAAATGACAACAAGATAGAATTAATTTGTAACCACAAATAATATCAAACAATTAAACAATATTAAACCTATACAAATAACATTTAAATATTTATTATCGCATTATTTATCATATTTCAAAATTGGACCATCATTTTTATTGCATCATTCACTTATATATAATTAATATTTAAACATTAATTATTACATCATTTATCATATTTGACAAATGGATCGTCATTTTTATCACATCGTTTACTTATACAAACAATATTTAGACATTCCTTATCACATCATTTATCATGTCATTGTAAATATACAAACTTGAACAATGGATTGGATCTAGACTTGGATGATATATAAAAATAACAATGTTACAAGTATTCATGATCGGTCACTCATGTTACATCCCATCCAAGAAAGACTCAGTCATTTGCTGGTCTAAGTCCTTGGTTTGGATTGAGTTGTATACCAGCTGTATGCCACATCTTGGAGCAATGTCAAAAATCCCACAAAAATCTACAGTATTTGAATATCTATTCGATCCAACTGACTTTCCCTGATACGCAAATCATCGTAGACACCTGATTAGAGCTTCTGTGGGTCCCATACTTGGCAATGGTGCACAAATGTCTAAGATCTTCAAGATGTGATGGAACATCTTGTGCAACATCAAAAGGTGGGGGATTGGTGCAGAGGCACTCTAGAGCAACGTGATGAAATCTAGCAATGGAACTCCACACAGTGTTGGGGCTATCACTGAGTAATGCGAATAGTGCTTTCTAGTGCTGCATGGGGTCATCATTCCCCAATCACAAATGCCCAGATACACCTCCTCAGATGACTCCGAGAAATGTAGCATAATGTTTTGCACATGCAAATCATTATGTAGGACATTGTGCTAGTACATGTAATGAATAGTGCAAACTAGTGTACTTAAAATATCGAATACATGCTGACAGCCCGTGGAGCTCTAGCAGGCATTTCCGCATCATCTCTATCGGAGATGGTCGCTTTCTGTCATGTCCGAGGTAGGTTAGTCATCTTTCCAAATGATTTCCATTCCAGAATGAATATAGTATCATTGGGTCATCATCATGGACTAGACCTATTGCTTGGATGATGCTTGGATATACGACATCATCCAAGCACATGGCTTCTTCCAATGCTCTGGCCTTCAATGCATCAGTTGGCACAGAAACCCTCAACACCTTACATGTATAAATCTTGTGTGGATAAAAGGGAGCAACAAGAATATTGCACATGTTGAATGTTCCTTTTGTGCCTGTGCCCACAACTGCACTAGGCATGAGTCAGATGTCTCGTCATTGAAGCAGTATGGGCCGCATGGGTCTTGGCACTGCTACATGATCATGCAAGCCATGTGATGTGCATGGTGCTTGTGCAGGCGAGAATGAAGGAAATGGGAATGTATCTGGTTGTGCACATAGATTGTGCATTTGTGGTGTAGGCGAGTATGTGGGAGATGGAAACTTCTGTGAGCATGTGGTAGGAGGCACAAACGGACAAGCAAAAGATGTGGTGAAATGTGATTGTGCATGTGGTGGGAGATGTGGACCAGGAGGATGAACTTCTTCTAGTATGGAAGATCTTAGAAAAAAGGGATACAAAGAAAGACGTGGTGCTTGCGGCTGCATTGGGTGGAATGCGGCAAGTGACTGGGGATGTGGGTGCATTGGTGCTTGTGGTTGTAGTGGATGCAATGCAGCATCTGACTGGGGGCGTGGGGGCGTGGGTGCATTGGTGCTTGTGGTTGCCACTGTGCTTGGGGACATGGGTACATTGATGGAAGGGAGGTCGAGACAGCTCCTTTGCCTTTGTAACCTCACCATGCATTCTTGATGTACGTGACCTTAGCATCTAGAACAAGACCCTCCCACTTTGTGTCACATGAGTTTATGTCTCGATCTATAATTTGACCAAGGCATCATCGACCCTCCATCACTAAGTGGTACAAATACTGGTTTATAGACTCTACTGTGAAAACACCTAGAAATCGGTCATGCAAGGTCCTCCCTCCATGCTCTGCCATTGTACTCCTCACCAAATTCTATACAATGCTTTCACCATTTTGGAAATTTGTCTCAATGATGTCCTGATCGACATTCATTAAGAAGTGTACATTCTTGTTTTTCAGCACCTTCCTCTGAAACTTAGTGAGATCAGGTTGTTGATACTTCCTCTTCTCACTTGTGTGACCCATCTCATATGCAGTAAGCTGCAACAAAGAATTCAAAGAATTCAGTGCTAGGTGCAATAAGAAACTCATTAAGCCATAATAATTAACAATGCAAGAGTCTAAGAAATTACCTAAATATAACCTCTCATCTAAAGCTCACATCATGTAACAGACTACAGAAAATCCTCAAGGGGTTCACTATGTATAAACCCTCTATATCACGTGTGTTTAAGGCTTATTTGTAAAATCCCTTATCCGTAAAATTTTCATTAATAAATTGTACCCTTTTTTTATACAAATTTGTAATTTTTTCCTTAAATCATTTTAAATAATGCCTTATGCAAGTTAAATTTTGTAAATTTTGGACTTTAAAAATATCCTTCTGTTGAACTCATGTGATAGGGTTACATAAGATGAGTGACCTCCCCGAGAGAAAATCAAAACACAAAAAATAAGCGTGTAACTTGCACAAAAAATGACCTAGGTATAACCTAATCGTGGACTTCACAACAAGACAAAGCAACTATAGATGCACTTGAAAGACACGTAAAATAGCAAGTGCACCTATAAGCATTGCTAAATAGCAAAAAAACGGGCACGTCTAATAGCGCGTCTATTTGTACGTCTATTATCGCGTCTGCACTGTGAGTTAGACGCAAATTTCGATGCGGATTTAGATGCAAAACTGAGAATACAGAAAGGGAGATTTTGGTGCAGGCTGATAAATGTACATCACTACTTTCCAAACATTGCCCATGATTACCAAAGCACATAATTTTAACAAATACATCAATGCTTTTTGGCAAACCCACATATATAAAAATTAAGTGACGTGAGAAGAATGAGACAATATGTAAAATAGTTTTGCCAATATCAATGATGGGCTACGGTTCAATCTCATTTTCAATGAGATCAACCCTTGCCAAACTATCTACTTCAAAATCCAAACTAGTGTTGAGATCTACAAATACATTCAACCCACTACTACTTGTGCTACTCATGTGCTCATCAAAATCAACATCACCAATGGTGGGCTCGTCCTCACGGGTAATGGCCTCAATATCTATATCTCTTATCTCATGATCATCTTCCTGTCTCGTATCATGGTCTTCATCACCTCCATGGCCATGATCATCGTCCATAAGTTCCATATTAGTAAATGTACTATGAATCACTTTGGAATGTGGCGTAATAGGTATGACATGCCACCACCTATTATTATCCACCATTGGTTGATAAATAATCTAATTCAAACACAAATACAATCATCTTATTTTTCTTGCATCACAGGTATCAAATATTAAAAGTGAGTATTTTTATATGTGTGTACAATACTTGTTCACATTGTTGCAGTAGTACTAGTGTGTCCTTACTTTGCCAAAACTTTGTCGAGTCAATAGTTACAAAGCCACTTGCATGGTTTTTGATTGTTGCATTAGGGCCTCTTTCCAGCATGTCCTTAAACCACTTTACATCCAAAACATACACAAAGAAGCGTCGAAAGTCAAGCTTAATAATATCTTGGATTATGCCACAATAATCATCCTTGGCTCCATTGGCTCCCTCAAAGCTAGCAATGATGCCGCAATCTTGTGTGTTTCTCTTATCATCAATCCGTTGTGTTTGAAAATGCTTGCCCTCACACCATATAGCATTGAACATAGTACACTACACCAAGACAAAATCAATTCAATAATCAATCTAAATTGTTGAAAGCTCCTAACTTATGCATAACATTCTATATACCAACCTTGCTCATGCTCCCCTAGCATACTCCCATTCTTCCATTGTGATATGCATCCCCTCGTCTCTCTCTGATCTCTCCATTTCGTCAAGTAGCCAATCCACATGAATATCCTTTGGAATTTCTCTTAGATACTATGGGTATGGCACACGAAATCCGTGGTGTGTATGAAAGAGGGCCCTTTCTCCTTGTCTTCTTGCCTTTGCATCCTCGTATCTTCTCACCCATATTTTCATCACATAACTATTAAGCATGCAATAGAGGTTGATATTATTAAGCAACTCCCTGTCTATTACTTTTTTGCATCCTTTCCCTTGAGGCACAATAGAGTTCATCCTTAGGTCTTCATCATCTCTCCATAGTCATGGGAGAGAGCTATCCACATCAACAAGAAACTTAGAAATATATACAAGATACTCTTGTACCAACCAACCCTCTGCCATGCTACCTTCAAGACTTGCATTCTGTCTCATGAAGCCCTTCAAGGTCTTCATGAAGCACTCGAGGAAGATCAACCATCATGCAGGTAGAGTACCACCTATAGCAATCTCATCCACCAAATGCACTATGAGATGTAGTTGGCTTGTGAGAATAGAATGTGGAAATGTCTCCTCGACCAAACAAACCACCTCCACTGACATAACTCGAGCATTTTCAAGCATGGTGGGATCTATTTCCTTTGAGCTCACATACCTAGAAAGGAAAAAGTATGCAATATTAGCAATATGAACACCTTGCATCTTGTAAAGTACCTCACAAGCTTGCCCATCTTGTAAATACAATATTCACATTTTGTATCGTGTAAAGTACCTCACAAGCTCGCCCATCTTGTAAATACAATCCTTCACATCCTTTGATGCACTATGAGAAATGCTAGTAGGTAGTATGAACTGAATACACGAGGAATGGTTGATTAGTTGCTTCTAATTCACTCACAAATTTGGAAGGAAAAATATATTATGCACATAAAATACTTACTTGGAGCATCTTGTGCCAATCATGAGATTTCAAGCCACATAAAATTTCTCTACACCTCTTTTCTTCCTCTTTGTGAAGGCCCTCTTCAAACACCTCATGCATCCAGTGGGAGTAGGAATTATAGTGATAGCTCGCTTCACTACCACCATCTCTAGCTTTGATAACCTCCATGGTGCATGAGGTAAAAAGGCACACTCATTTGGCCTCTCTTGTGGCAAATCTTCATGCATTCTCCCTGTGGTGCATAGATCCTCCCTTATGCTTGCAGAATCTCATGTCCCATTCAAATGTTTCCAAATGGTAGATGCCACATTCTTGAAGATATGCATGGGATCAAGCAAGTGATTGATCTTGAGGTGGGACCAATATGGTAAACAATAAGAGATGGAGTATCTAAACAAAAGTTGGTGTTAGCAGGCAATCTTTATTTCCAGCCAATATAGCACACAATAGTTACAAACCCTTACCGGCTCATGCTAAGTGGTGGAGGAGTCGTGGAACCATCCCAAATTCTCATCCAATCTCCCGCAGTGAGTGAGTGTGGGGGGACTTCATTCCAAGGGGTGACATATCTAGGATGGTCAGGTGGGAGAAATCGATGGTGATTATCATAGATGACCTTATTCAATGACCTTTTGTCTTGAACTTAGCCTTTTATTGCCATTCTGAAGAAAACAAGAGAGACTTGTGAGAAGGTATTCATTTCTTTCGCTTCCTCTTCTTTGCCACACGTGTCCTCTACATTCCCTGATGTCTGCAAGATTAATGAAGTGCATACATCGTCACTTGCAACATAGATATCCCAAGGCATTTAACATGTTCTCCTCCTTCATTACTCTCTTCCTCTTTGGTTGCTTTTGTGGATCTGCCTAGATTCGCTTTCTCTTCATGCATATGTATGACCGTTTTCATTCCTCGTGCACGTTGTTATCTGTATTTATGCACTTCTTCTCCTCACATTTGTTTGTAACCAAGCATCCATGATTGGTCGTTGCATCCTTGTCCATATCACAATCAAAGTTAAATATTGAATAATCCTCTGTTGATCTCATCCTCGTTTTTAACATACTCTTAGGACAATTCAATGAATTCAATATTCTACGAGAGTATTGAGAACCTTGAAACTCTTCCACTCCTGAGAGAACATCACTCATTGGGACATCTTGCATGGCTTTCACAAATCCACAAGCTTGATTGACACCAGGTTTGTTAATATGAATGAACTCATCCACACTTGACAAGACATCGCTATTGAAACGTTTGCCCTTCTCACTGTGTAAGAATTCATCCACCCCAGATAAGGCTTCGCTTCTAAAATCATTTTGTTTCTCGGAACCAATGAACTCATCCACTCCAAATAAGATGTCACTTCTATAATTGAGTATATTGAAATCATCCACATTTGAAGTGATAGAGCCTGGCACATGGGCATGCTTTTTAGGTCCTTTGATATTGTAGTATACCTTGTCTTTATCATTGAAAACCACGTGCCTCTTTCTCATGTTTAAAAATTGCATGCTCCATCTCATATTCTTGCCTACCTCATAGTAGGGATCACATAAGGATGTTATGTTATCAACCATACCATCATCAGTGACTTTAAGAATCCTCATCTATGCAAATGACCATTGCTCCACTTGTTCAAATCCCAATACTTCACCTTCTGCTACAGTCTTATTTGCAAATGATCTCATTTGTAAAATGTCCCCTATAGTAAAATCCAAGGTGGTGCACTTTGTATTCTTGATAATATCTGTTGCATAAGTCTCATCTTTGTCCCATGCTATAAATGATTTGTTGGATGTATTGTAGGGCATAACATCTCCAAGTGTTTCCATATCTCCACATTTATACTTTAGCTCAACATGTGCGCTAAGAATCTTTGATACAGTAACTGCCACCTTATCTTCACCAAGTCTTCGAAAGTGGCAAACTGAATTGGGATCACTATCATGGATTGTAGCAAATGCAACTACTTCTCTTTTGCTACATAAAATCACATCCATCACTGGAACAAAATCTATAGCCATCTCCTTTGTGAGAGTCCTTCACAAGCAAGCTGCAGTAGCAACAATTACCTAAATATTAGTCTCTTTCTAATAATCTACTCATTTATTATAATTTTTAATTAGTACTTAATTTATTGGTGGGAGAAGTTATCCGATCAAGTACTCATCAAATGGACATGCCAAGTTATCCTTTGCATGGTCGATCGAGCATTAAATACTATTTTTGCTCTAGTGTCATGCACATCCGTAAAAAAACACGAGCCTGCTAGGTATGTTATCCAATCAAGCACTTATGGGATGGGTGTGCCACTTTGCATGTAAGCCAATTCCACCTAATTGAAGGTGTGTACAAAGTATTGTGCCCATCGGATATGCTTTGCATTGTCGATCAAGCATAAAACACCGTTTTTGCCTTAGTATCATGCACAACCATGAAAAAACACGGCCCTAAGTGTGTTAATAAAAAACTACTTATTGGATGGGGGCTCCACTTTTCACACAAGTCCGTTTCAACTAGATTGAGATGCGTGCAAAGTATTATCACCATCGGATATGCTCTGCATGGTCGATTACGCATTATACAACGTTCTTCCCGTAGTGACCCTTGAGCATAGCCATGCCTCACATCTAGCATCATGCCTCAAATTCTTTTCTAGTTAATACTAGGCAGAAAGAATGCCCAGCGACCAACGAAACACTAAGGCACGGGAGGGTGGGCTACTGCATTGCAAGGCTAGAAGGCCTAACTACAGGGCTTTACAGGGCAGGCACATGCCTGCCAAATGACATGGGCCTGTAAGTGGCCTCCTAGGGGGTCAAGCAAAATAAGTATTGGTTAGTCAAATGGTGATCGGTCTGGACATGTATGCTCAATAGTGTATGGAGCAGGTGACTAGATCTACTCAAGTTGGCCCTATAGGGGGCCTAGTCGGCCAGCATGGGGAGGGGGAAACTGACTGTTGCTCCCTACTCTATATAAATAGCCCATTAGCTCCCTAAGTCATCCGTGATAAAGCACACAAACAAGATGGAGAAACAGTAGTTGTAGGAGCCTTTTTCTTACAGTAAGGTTAGGGCTGTAGGTAGGCTTGCATCTAGGCTACTATGACATTTTTGTATTAGACCAGTCCTCACATGGAGGAGCATTGTAATGATACTTTTGTTGCTAATTTTGTGGATTCATTCCCAGATTAATCTTGCCTATAATCTACTTGTTTGCACATGTGCAAAGTGATCTGTGAGTCAGTAAGTATCCATGGGAGCCCTAACATTCCTCTGCGAGGGTACTAAGGTGGTGCCTCTCTTTTTTGACATGGGATCTACTTCAGCAACATACTCTCTCACCTAAAGAAAAGATGCTACTGTGTGAAGGAAGAAGACTCTAGCTCTAGTCATGGTGTTGAATATTTCAGTTTTCATGTTCCACTTTCATTGGGAGGCCACACAAAAAAATAAACAGTAAGCGTCGCTATATAGCGACGCTCTGTTCCGTCGCTATATAGCGACGTTTTTTTTGTACCCATTGAGGGCCCCCTCCCCCAAGTAGGGGAGAACTTGCTTTATACTTGGAGAACTGAGAAATACAAAGAACACTCTTCAAGAGAGCATGGAATGTGCTTTTGAAGAGCTCACTGTGTACACGTAAAGTAGACCCAAAGACCTGAGAGGCAACGTCGACCAGTACCGTGACCTTGATGCTGTCCACACTCACGATGTAGGATGCTTCTGCAAGGCAAGGGATAGGCTTGTCTGAGGTTAACCCTTGCATTAATTTGATTGACTCATTATTTGGATATTGTTTGTTTTGAGAATCATCATTTGGATAGCGTCTTTGTCATAGGTTGCTCCAAAAGATGTTGCCTGCACCAAATACCATGCCCGCATCAAGAGATGAAGCAAAAAAGATGCTAACAATGGTGGGTATGGATTATCGTCGCTATATAGCGACGCTTTAAATTAAAAACGTCACTATATAGCGACGAAAGAGTGTCGCTATATAGCGACGCTGTGGGTTAAAACCCGAAACGTCGAAACGCACGGTGTTTTGCTCAAACCATTCTAATCTCTCAAGTAAGCAACCCAAAATCTCCTCCCACCTATTTTCACTGACCTCCCATCTATTCCAAGCAACCTCCTACTCTATTTCCCACTCCTCACCCTTCTCCTACCTCTTGTACTCCCTCTCTCTCCTTTTTCCCTCTTTGGTTTCCAGAAAGAAAGTTCTTCAAGAGGTGAGTTTGTTTCAACAATGTAGGTTGTTTGTTTGTTAGCTTTGGTTTTGTGAGTGTTTCTACTTGTATTGCTAAAGTTTTAAACTAGTTTTCATGCTTGATTAGAAAGGATTGAAACAAAAAATGAAATTTCAAGAAAGAAAGAAAGAAACTCACCTCTTCTTCCTGTATTTCTCTTCCTTCTCTTTCTCCTTGTCTCCTCAATCTCCTCCTTTCCTTGTCTCCTCAATCTTCTCTTTCCTTGTCTCCTTTCAAGAAGTTGCTTTTGTGATCTCCTCTTTCCACTAACATCTTATTTGAAAAAATGGGTTGTTTTCTCTCTTTTGTAGGGCCAGTCCACTACACCGAGCGGGACATACTCTCTCTTTTGTGGGGCCAGTCCACTACACCGAGCGGGACATACTTTTACAGGTAAGTGCTTCCTCTTCTTTCCATTTAATATTTTTGTTATTTGAATTGGCCTGCAGCTAGCACCTTAAGCGCTAGCTGCAGTGATGGGCGTAGGAACCCTCTCTTCCCCCTTCTCTTTTTCTCATTTTTCCACCTTCTCTTTTTTCCCTCTTCTCTTATTCTCTGTTTCCCCCTTCTCTCTTTCCCCCTCTCTCTTTTCCCTTCTCTCTTTCCTTTCCCTCTTATTCTCTATTTCCTTTCCCTCTTATTCTCTTATGCTTATGCTTCTCTCATTCCTTCTTCTCTATTTCCCCCTTCTCTCATTCGCATAAGCTCTTTTTCCGCATGAGCATAAGCTCCTTCGCTATTTCCACATGAATATAAGCATGAGCTTATGCCTATGCTTATGCTTATGCTTAAGCATAAGCATGAGCATAAACTCATGCTTATGCTCATGCATGAGCATGAGCTTATGCGTAAGTTTCCGCATAAGCTTATGCGGAAATAGAGAATGAGAGAAGCTTATGCTTCTCTCATTCTCTTTTTCTGCATAAGCTCCTTCTCTTTTCCCGCATAAGCTCCTTCTCTATTTCCGCATGAGCATAAGCTCCTTCTCTTTTTTCGCATGAGCATAAGCATGAGCTTATGCTTATGCTTATGCATAAGCATAAGCATAAGTATAAGCTCATGCTTATGCTCATGCATGAGCATGAGCTTATGCGTAAGTTTCCGCATAAGCTTATGCAAAAATAAAGAATGAGAGAAGCTTATGCTTCTCTCATTCTCTTTTTCCGCATAAGCTCCTTCTCTCTTTCCGCATAAGCTCCTTCTCTATTTCCGCATGAGCATAAGCATGAGCTTATACTTATGCTTATGCTTAAGCATAAGCATAAGCATAAGCTCATGCTTATGCTCATGCATGAGCATGAGCTTATGCGCAAGTTTCCGCATAAGCTCCTTCTCTTTTCCCGCATAAGCTCCTTCTCTATTTCCGCATGAGCATAAGCTCCTTCTCTTTCTTCGCATGAGCATAAGCATGAGCTTATGCTTATGCTTATGCATAAGCATAAGCATAAGCATAAGCTCATGCTTATGCTCATTTGGAAATAGAGAATGAGAGAAGCATAAGCATAAGCTCATGCATGAGCATAAGCATGAGCTTATGCTTATGCTTATGCTTAAGCATAAGCATAAGCATAAGCTCATGCTTATGCTCATGCATGAGCATGAGCTTATGCGTAGGTTTCCGCATAAGCTTATGCGGAAATAGAGAATGAGAGAAGCTTATGCTTCTCTCATTCTCTTTTTCCGCATAAGCTCCTTCTCTTTTCCCGCATAAGCTCCTTCTCTATTTCCGCATGAGCATAAGCATGTTCTCTTTTTCCGCATGAGCATAAGCATAAGATCATGCTTATGCTCATGCATGAGCATGAGCTTATGCGTAAGTTTCCGCATAAGCTTATGCGAAAATAGAGAATGAGAGAAGCTTATGCTTCTCTCATTCTCTTTTTCCGCATAAGCTCCTTCTCTCTTTCCGCATAAGCTCCTTCTCTATTTCCGCATGAGCATAAGCATGAGCATCCGCATGAGCTCATGCTTATGCTCATGCATGAGCATGAGCTTATGTGCAAGTTTCCGCATAAGCTTATGCGAAAATAGAGAATGAGAGAAGCTTATGCTTCTCTCATTCTCTTTTTCTGCATAAGCTCCTTCTCTCTTTCCGCATAAGCTCCTTCTCTATTTCCGCATGAGCTCAAGCATGAGCTTATGCGTAAGTTTGCGCATAAGCTCCTTCTCTCTTTCCGCATAAGCTCCTTCTCTATTTCCGCATGAGCATAAGCATGAGCTTATGCTCATGCATGAGCATGAGCTTATGCGCAAGTTTCCGCATAAGCTTATGCGGAAATAGAGAATGAGAGAAGCTTATGCTTCTCTCATTCTCTTTTTCCGCATAAGCTCCTTCTCTTTTTCCGCATAAGCTCCTTCTCTATTTCCGCATGAGCATAAGCTCATTCTCTATTTCCGCATGACCATAAGCATGAGCTTATGCTTATGCTTATGCTTAAGCATAAGCATAAGCATAAGCTCATGCTTATGCTCATGCATGAGCATGAGCTTATGCGTAAGTTTCTGCATAAGCTTATGTGGAAATAGAGAATGAGAGAAGCTTATGCTTCTCTCATTCTCTTTTTCCGCATAAGCTCCTTCTCTCTTTCCGCATAAGCTCCTTCTCTATTTCCGCATGAGCATAAGCTCCTTCTCTTTTTCCACATGAGCTCCTTCTCTCTTTCCGCATAAGCTCCTTCTCTATTTCCGCATGAGCATAAGCATGAGCTTATGCTTATGCTTATGCTTAAGCATAAGCATAAGCATAAGCTCATGCTTATGCTTATGATTAAGCATAAGCATAAGCATATGCTCATGCTTATGCTCATGCAAGAGAAGGAGCTTATGCGGAAATAGAGAATGAGTTTCCGCATAAGCTCCTTCTCTTTTTCCGCATAAGCTCCTTCTCTTTCTCTTTTGCGTGAGCATATGCGGAAATAGAGAATGAGAGAAGCTTATGCTTCTCTCATTCTCTATTTCCGCATATGCAGAAACATGAGCATAAGCTCATGCTCACCCATGAGCATAAGCATAAGCTCATGCGGAAAAAGAGAAGGAGCTTATGCAGAAATAGAGAATGAGTTTCCGCATAAGCTCTTTCTCTTTTTCCGCATAAGCTCTTTCTCTTTCTCTTTTGCGTGAGCATATGCGGAAACATGAGCATAAGCTCATGCTCACCCATGAGCATAAGCATAAGCTCATGCGGAAAAAGAGAAGGAGCTTATGCGGAAATAGAGAATGAGAGAAGCTTATGCTTCTCTCCTTCTCTTTTTCTGCATAAGCTCCTTCTCTTTTTCCGCATGAGCATAAGCATGCGGAAACTCATTCTCTATTTTATGCATAAGCTTTTTCTCTATTTCCGATGCCTATGCTTAAGCATAAGCTCATGCTTATGCTCATGCATGTGCATGAGCTTATGCTTAAGTTTCCGCATAAGCACATGCTTATGCGTGAGCTTATGCGGAAATAGAGAATGAGAGAAGCATAAGCTCATTCTCTATTTCCCACTCTATTTCCCCCTTCTCTCATTTCCCCCTTCTCTCCTTCTCTATTTTCCCTCATCTCTTTCCCCTTCTCTATTTCCCCCTTCTCTCATTCTCTATTTCCTCATTCTCATTCTTTTCTTTCCTTTACATCTTTTTTCCCTCTTATCTTTCCCTCTTCTTTCCCTCTTTCCTTTCCCTCTTCTTTCCTTTCCCTCTTCTTTCTTCTTGCCTATGCCTATGCCTATGAGAATGCTCATGCTTGTTTTTTGTTTTCTGTTTTCATGTTTGTGTCTATGTTAGACATGGGATCACGTCGCTCATCGGACGAGTATGAATAGCCTCGCAGGAGGAGAGCTCATGATCTATATGCTCCAGAGGACTTTGATTCCTCTCAGGCGACTACCCCGAGGACTACCCCTGGTCCGACTCCTCTCCGTCCTAGCACTGTGACTACCCCTGGTCCGACCCCTCTTCCACGTAGCACTGCGACTACCCCTCAGAGGACTCCTTTGCTAGCCGCGCATGGCTTTGTCGGGACTCTCGACGAGTTTGTAGCACAGATGAGTGATGAGGAGGCAGTGAGATTCTTCTCTCTGCTCTCTCAGAGGACCTCCCAATTCCTTCCCCTACACCGACAGGTGGACGTACTGCCCAGCCATCCCCTCGCGCCCCTTCGACCGCGGGATCATCACCTGTGCATGCCTCCTGCAAGGGAAGGAAGAGTAGGATGGGCGGCTCATGTTGTACTGACTCAAGAGATGTAGACGAGTTAGCACACTCACGCTCCTTTAGGTCTCCACTTGGTCCGGAGACATAGTATCAGTCAGCAGGTCCCTTTCCCTCTCCTACTCCCACAGCTACTCCTCGATCCGGAAGCAGTCGCGCAGCTTCCACTCCTTCAGACTCTGCTACCCTCAGTCCCCCTTACTCATCAGGGGATCTCTCCTATCAAATCACATCTGCCGGAGAGCTAATAGAAGACAAAAAGGGCAAAGCAGTGATGGCCGCCATGAGGCGGTTGATGAGTCATCACTTCAAGAGCGGCATAAATATCGATTGGCGGTATTAAGATGCCCAAAAGAAGCAAGCGGTGATCGATGAGTTAAAACAAAGATATCCTAATCCGCCAAATGTGGAGTTTAATAACAATTATATGCTCGAGCGCATGGGTTTGGTCCTAAAGCATCGCAGATCAACCATGCGTACTTCCATTACAAAGGGGTTGGCTAAACCCAGCTGGGCAGAAAAAGCTGATTGGAAGTACTTCAAGAAGCAACATAGGGACCATCCCGAAATGTTCGAGGCTTAGAGGAGGGCTGTGAAGAGACGGCTGGACGTCGTAGGTACTTCGCACTTTAGTGCAGGCGGACGGTATGCGTTCGAGGCAACCGTGGTAAGTCTACTTCTTCCCATTTAATGTATTGTTCTATTTGTTTTACTTACATATTACATGCACTTTAGCTAACTCTAACTCTCGTAAATTGGATCCACAGCAAGCTGCGATGGGTCGTCTTCCTACGGATGCAGAGATGCGGCGCACATTTCGGATAGGAACAAAGCGGTGGTTCATTGAGCAAGAGGCAATGGGAGTGACAGTCGATTGGGCTGAGGTGGCTGCTCGCACGGTATAAGTTTACTCCTACTTGTAATCTCACTTTTTAATTTAAGTTCCAATCTAATTTTCGATTTATATGGTTCACTCTTAGGGTCAAAGCTCAAGCGTCCCATCATCAGAGCCCATCATCAGAGATGAGCGATCAACAGGGGCAAGGATCGGACGCAGGTGTCGAGGACGAGGGAGAAGACGCAGGTGTCAGGGACGAGGGAGAAGACGCAGGTGCCGAGGACCAAGGAACAGGCCAACAAGACGATTCGGATTCAGATTCGGATTAGTAGTGGTAGTAGCATTTTGTATATCCGCTCGTTAGAGCAATTTTGTATCGCCCTTTCACAGGGTAATTTTGTTACAAACACAGTTGTATATGTATATGCATTTCTTCCTCATCGTTCACAAGAACAATTTTGTATCACCCTACAAGCAAGGGAAATTTTGTTATAAAAAACTTTCTTTTGTAATTACAAAAAAAAAAAAAGGATTAGTGGGGCTAAACAGGGCCAAAAGAAAGCCCTGTTTAGCTCCACTAACCCTTTTAGGAGCATAAGCTTCTCTCATTCTCTATTTCTGCATAAGCTTATGCGGAAACTTACACATAAGCTCATGCTCATGCATGAGCATAAGCATGAGCTTATGCTCATGCACAAATAGAGAAGGAGCTTATGCGGAAAGAGAGAAGGAGCTTATGCGAAAAAGAGAATGAGAGGAGCATAAGCTTCTCTCATTCTCTATTTCCGCATAAGCTTATACGGAAACTTACGCATAAGCTCATGCTCATGCATGAGCATAAGCATGAGCTTATGCTTATGCTTATGCTTAAGTATAAGGATAAGCATAAGCTCATGCTTATGCTCATGCAGAAATAGAGAAGGAGCTTATGCGGAAAGAGAGAAGGAGCTTATGCGGAAAAAGAGAATGAGAGAAGCATAAGCTTCTCTCATTCTCTATTTCCGCATAAGCTTATGCGGAAACTTACGCATAAGCTCATGCTCATGCATGAGCATAAGCATGAGCTTATGCTTATGCTTATGCTTAAGCATAAGCATAAGCATAAGCTCATGCTTATGCTCATGCGGAAAAAGAGAAGGAGCTTATGCTCATGCGAAAATAGAGAAGGAGCTTATGCGGAAAAACAGAATGAGAGAAGCATAAGCTTATATAAGCTTATGCGGAAATAGAGAAGGAGATTATGCGGAAAGAGAGAAGGAGCTTATGCGGAAAAAGAGAATGAGAGAAGCATAAGCTTCTCTCATTCTCTATTTCCGCATAAGCTTCTGTGAAAACTTACGCATAAGCTCATGCTCATGCATGAGCATAAGCATGAGCTTATGCTTATGCTTATGCTTAAGCATAAGCATAAGCATAAGCTCATGCTTATGCTCATGTGGAAATAGAGAATGAGATAAGCATAAGCTTCTCTCATTCTCTATTTCCGCATAAGCTTATGCGGAAACTTACACATAAGCTCATGCTCATGCATGAGCATAAGCATGAGCTTATGCTTATGCTTATGCTTAAGCATAAGCATAAGCATAAGCTCATGCTTATGCTCATGCGGAAAAAGAGAAGGAGCTTATGCTCATGCGGAAATAGAGAAGGAGATTATGCGGAAAGAGAGAAGGAGCTTATGCGGAAAAAGAGAATGAGAGAAGCATAAGCTTCTCTCATTCTCTATTTTCGCATAAGCTTATGCGGAAACTTACGCATAAGCTCATGCTCATGCATGAGCATAAGCATGAGCTTATGCTCATGCGGAAATAGAGAATGAGAGAAGCATAAGCTTCTCTCATTCTCTATTTCTGCATAAGCTTATGCGGAAACTTACGCATAAGCTCATGCTCATGCATGAGCATAAGCATGAGCTTATGCTTATGCTTATGCTTATGCTTAAGCATAAGCATAAGCATAAGCTCATGCTTATGCTCATGTGGAAAAAGAGAAGGAGCTTATGCTCATGCTGAAATAGAGAAGGAGCTTATGCGGAAAAAGAGAAGGAGCTTATGCGGAAACTTACGCATAAGCTCATGCTCATGCATGAGCATAAGCATGAGTTTATGCTCATGCCTATGCTTAAGCATAAGCATAAGCATAAGCTCATGCTTATGCTCATGCGGAAATAGAGAAGGAGCTTATGCTCATGCGGAAAAAGAGCTTATGCGAATGAGAGAAGGGGGAAATAGAGAAGGGGGAATGAGAGAAGCATAAGCATAAGAGAATAAGAGGGAAAGGAAATAGAGAATAAGAGGGAAAGGAAAGAGAGAAGGGAAAAGGGAGAGGGGGAAAGAGAGAATGGGGAAAGAGAGAATAAGAGAAGAGGGAAAAAAGAGAAGGGGGAAAAATGAGAAAAAGAGAAGGGGGAAGACGAAAAGAGAGAGAGGCGAAGAGAGGATTCCTACGCCCATCACTGCAGCTAGCGCTTAAGGCGCTAGCTGCAGGCCAATGCAAATAACAAAAATATTAAATGGAAAGAAGAGGAAGCACTTACATGTAAAAGTATGTCCCGCTCGGTGTAGTGGACTGGCCCCACAAAAGAGAGAGTATGTCCCACTCGATGTAGTGGACTGGCCCTACAAAAGAGAGAAAACAACCCATTTTTTCAAATAAGATGTTAGTGGAAAGAGGAGATCACAAAAGCAACTTCTTGAAAGGAGACAAGGAAAGAGAAGATTGAGAAGACAAGGAAAGGAGGAGATTGAGGAGACAAGGAGAAAGAGAAGGAAGAGAAATACAGGAAGAAGAGGTGAGTTTCTTTCTTTCTTTCTTGAAATTTCGTTTTTTGTTTCAATCCTTTCAAATCAAGCATGAAAACTAGTTTAAAACTTTAGCAATACAAGTAGAAACACTCACAAAACCAAAGCTAACAAACAAACAACCTACATTGTTGAAACAAACTCACCTCTTGAAGAACTTTCTTTCTGGAAACCAAAGAGGGAAAAAGGAGAGAGAGGGAGTACAAGAGGTAGGAGAAGGGTAGGGAGTGGAAAATAGAGTGGGAGGTTGCTTGGAATAGATGGGAGGTCGTCGAAAATAGGTGGGAGGAGATTTTGGGTTGCTTACTTGAGAGATTAGGAATGGCTTGAGCAAAACGCCGCGTGTTTCGGTGTTTCGGGTTTTAACCCACAGTGTCCCTATATAGCGACGCTGTTTCGTCGCTATATAGCGACGTTTTTAATTTAGAGCGTCGCCATATAGCGACGTTTTAAATTAAAAACGTCGCTATATAGCAACGGAACAGAGCGTCGCTATATAGCGACGCTTACTGTTTATTTTTTTGTATGGCCTCTTGTGAAGCTCAAACATGCTATGCTTATAATTGTCAATATCTCCTCTTACTATATAGCCTTACTATATAGGATTTTTTGTTTCAATCCTTACTATATAGCGACGTCATTCTTTTTATATGGCCTCAAGAGAAGCTCAAATTAAACATGCTATGCTCATAATTGTCAATATCTCCTCTTCATGCTTATGTTTTGGTTTTATAAGTGTAGTTGGAAGGGACGAGTGGAAGCTCATCCGATGATGCGCCAATGCCCGAGAGCATGAAGTGGCTTACGGAGAGGTTATATTGTCATTGCACTCATTGCAAGCGAGAAGTACGACATCAACGTCGTATTATCATGCGCCACTTGCGGATGTATGGGGAGGAGCCAGAACCAGTACCCCCCGTTGGTGTTGCACATGTCGATGGATCATCGGTAAGTCAAAGCTATTTAAGTTCGCAATCTTATTGTATACCCGGAAATAGAAGATCTTCTATTTACACGAATGAGCTTATGATAGGATGACGAGGGTGACGAGGGTACACATATACCTTCTCACTTTCAACAAGACTATAGTCTCCCGGATGACGACGAGGGTATGGTCGACATGATGGATTCCATTTTTAGGGGCACTACATCCCATGTACACGTGATGTCAGAGTCTGAGGTGAAAATGCGAGAGTTGCAATCAACACAATTGTACGAGGGTGCTAGGATGTCTAAACTACGTGCTTGTCTCTCAATCTTGAATCTACAAGTATAGTATGGGTGGTCGGATACAAGTGTCTCGGCCTTAATGAGGTTAGCCCTTGCATTAATTTGACTCATTATTTGGATATTGTTTGTTTTGATAATCAGCTTATGGATAGTGTCTTTGTCATAGGTTGCTCCAAAAGATGTTGCCTGCACCAAATACCATGCCCGCATCAAGAGATGAAGCAAAAAAGATGCTAACAATGGTGGGTATGGATTATGATACCATCCATGCTTGCCGTAATGATTGTATTCTCTTTCGTCGTGAGCATGGAGATTTGGCTAGTTGTCCAAAGTGTGGGGAACAACGATATAGAGATGACTTGCAGGGTGAGAGGATACCGGTAAAGGTCTTAAGACACTTTCCCATCATTGCAAGAATACAACACATGTTTCGATGCAAATCCATAGCGGAGTTGATGACATGGCATGCATCTCATCGGTCCACTGATCACACATTGAGGATTCCCGCAGATTGTGCAGCTTGGAAGCACATAGATAATCAGTGGCCGGACTTTGCGAGAGAGCCACGCAACTTACATCTTGGGCTAGCCATGGACGGCGTGAATCCTTTCGGGTTACGCTCGACATCTTGGTCGACATGGCCCATAGTCGTGGTGAATTACAATATCCCACCATGGCTAACAATAAAAAAGGGACACCTCATGCTTGCACTACTTGTGCCAGGAAAGTACAAGGCAAAAAACATGGACGTGTACATGGCACCTTTGATAGAGGAGTTACAGATATTATGGAGAGAAGTGCAGGTCTTTGATATTTCCAGAGCTCCTAGGCATACCAATGATATTTTGGTCAGGGGTATCTTGATGTGGACCATGCATGACTACCTAGGATATGGAGAGTGCACAGGTACGTGGTTATGTCTTTACATGTACAATGAGGGATTATGCTTTTTTTACTCTCTTTTGCACGCATGTCTTGTACTAACATATTCATGCACGCGTGCAGGACTTGTTACAAGTGGGTACCATGCTTGTCCTGTTTGTGGACCCGCTCTGAAATCGCTTGCACGCTACTCCAAACACATGAGGAAAAATGTTTATGAAGGTCATGCTCGATACCTTCCGCTCGACCATCTCGCACGTGGAGGTCAGCTTGATCCACCACCATCATATTTGAAAGCAAGTGATTGGATTCAAGCTTGGAGGGAGAATGGAGAGGAACCTCCTCCTGGTATGAAGAGGCTATCGATCTTTCACGAGCTTCCTTATTGGGGTCAGTTACAAATCAATCATCTCTTGGATCCCATGCATATCTTTAAGAATGTGGGGGCTACCATTTGGGCACACTTGGTTGGCTCCAAGGACTCGAGAGGAGTGCGAGAAGACTTGCGTGCTATGAATAGGATGTCTCGTTTGTGGCCCCAAGTGCATGCTTCAGGAAAAGTTGTCCTCCCGAAAGCAACGTGGATCCTCTCTACGAGGGAGGAGGCAGCGATCAAGGCAGACATTGCCTCTTTTCAAACACCGACAGGGTACATGCGTTGCTTGAAAGGAGCATTTTCAAAGGACAATAAGCTTAGTGGCCTCAAGTCCCATGATTGGCAAAAGGTCTTACAGGTATTCTAAGTAGAATTAGTGTACCGATAATAGTGATGCATTAGCGTAATTATTATTATGTTATATTGTTGACATGATTTCATTGTTGCTTTGATAGTTCATCCTTCCAATTACAATAAAAGGGTGCTTACAAGAAGATGTTAGAAATGCCATATTCAAGATCTGTGGTATTGTGAGGTATGCTTACTATCAATTCGCATTATGTATTTTCTTCATGGACATGTGAAATAGGTGGATATCTCAAATATCTTACATATGCATGGACATGTGAAATAGGTGGATATCTCAAAAAGAGATCTCTATATCGAGCATCGAGAAGGCTAGGGTGGAATCTATCGAAGCCATATGCTTGCTTGAGAAGCACTTTCCCTCAAGCATTATGACAACTCAAGTCCACTTGCTTGTGCACATAGTTGATGAGGTGGCTATAGCAGGTACCGTTCATAATCGATGGATGTTTTTTCTCGAGCGGTTTATGAAAACTTTAAAGGGGTTTGTAAGACAAAGAGCAAGACCAGAAGCAAGCATGGCAGAGGGATGGCTTGTGCAAGAGTCATTAGTATATATCACAGAGTTTCTTGCATCCACGGATCCTGATATGCCGCAAGCTTGGCACAACAAGGATGATGATCGCATCATTGGTGAGGTCCCCCAAGGAAAAGGGATTGAAAGAAAGATGAGCGAAGAGCAAATGGAGAAATTCAATAAGTTTTGTATCCTCAATAGCCCTGAGATGCAGAAGTGGATTGAGAGATATGAAGTGGCCAAAGCAGAAAGAATAAATGCAAGGACGAGATTCAGAGTAATGTACAGGCGATCACAACCATATCCACGAGATCTGGCTCTTCTCCCTACTCACATGTCACTTGATTGGCTACAACTAGCTATACGTAAAGCCGAACGTGATGGAGAGACAATAAACGAGTGCGAGCGGGAGTTATCATCTGGATGTATGGTGCATGTAAGTTTCTTATCTCTTGACGTAATTAAGTAATTATTTGTGGCAATATATGCTATAAAATAGGTGCATCTTCATTCTTTTAATGATGCTCTTTTACAGTACAAAAAGTACAGTGCATTATGGTCATATGGACGACATTTTCACGTGGAACGCATCGATTCAAAGAGAGTCACATATGATTGTGGAGTCATGGCTAACTTCACACAAGATAGCCGAGCAAGTGCTTCGGATACCAATCTTCTCTCCTCACAGTTGGATTATTGTGGAACCATACGCGACATCTATGAAATTGATTTCAGACGATTTACTATTTTCATTTTTGATGTAGAATGGTTTAGAACTACTTACAACGGTCCCCATGCGACAGTGAGAAACGATAGTAGCGGTCTCTTTGCAATAGACTCCACCAAACATTGGACTGATGAAAGTGATAACTTTGTTCTTCTCGAGTACTGTGAGCAGGTGCATACTAATGATTTAATTAGTTGAAGCTTTCGTTTTTAAAGTCCATTGATATATATATAATTCATGACATTTGGCACCCATCTTCAATATAGGTAGTTTTTCATCCGGATCGTTTTGATCCAAGATTGTGGTACGTGATCCAAGTTGCACCATGAAGTAAGCAAATTTTTGAAGATCGAGATGTGGATATGGAGATGCCACTACCAATGCCGGATCCAATTGATGAATCTAGCAAAGAAAATGTAGATCACCATATGAGCCAAGAGGAAGATGTGCATAATGACATCGCACGAGAGGAGGATGAGATCATGATATTGACGAAGAAGACAACAATCATCAAGATCAATCACTACACTTAAGCTTTATTGAAGAAGATGATCAAATACTTTTAGGTGAACATACGATGCTAGAGTACGATGATGATATAGGAGATCAACTCGGTATAGAGTTGGAGATAGACTTGCTTGGTGCCTTAGACTTGGCTCAAGATGAAACAGTTGATGTAAATGCTCTTATTTGATTTTTCTCATCTCAAACTTGGACATGAATATATGAGCTTCAAAGCCTTGATGTACATGCTCTCATTTTTTTATTCTCTATGAGCTCAAACATGTATGAAAATTTGAAAAAATTTGTCATTGGAAAAAACTAACTTTTAAGCCCTATTAAAAAAAAAAACCTCTGTAAAAACATCGCTATAATATTTTGTATCAGTGTCGCTATATAGCGACTTTTGAAAGTCGCTATATAGCAAATTTTAGCGACTTTTAGCAACAGTCGCTATATAGCGACGATTTACGAAACCCGCTTTTCATACCAACGATTAACGCTAAGCGGGTGCTAAACGTCGGCACGTAAACGTCGCAATAGGATCCGTGTGTAGTAGTGGGGGGAAGGACATCATGGCCTTCATGTGCTCTATAATTGCTAACAATTACAGAGATTGCTTTATCCACTACAAAGACCACCCAAAGAGGTTGGCTGATGAGACCCTCGCTACTGTTCGCTCTAGGTATCCTAACCCCCCCAATCGCCAGTTCAGAGATAAATGGGCCAACTCAAAGATTGTTACAATACTTGGCAATAAAATATCTTCGCTGAAGAGGCAAGCACTAGCAGAGCTTGCCAGGCTTGAGGCAGGTCAACCACCAAGGGGCCTGCCCCACACCACTCACAAGCGTGAGTGGAAGAAGGCAATGAAGTCAGCGAGGGAGGACCCCAGTCTATAGCACGTGGAGGCACAGAGGATCCAAATGGAGGAATATGGAAGCACCAGGGGGTGTTGAATCATGGGAGGCCCAATTTGTAAGTATCGATCTCAAATTATATTGCTTAGGTAGTTTATTAGGAGGTTGGTTGTTTCTTTGTACTAATCCCTCTGAAAAGTGTGTCGCGGTCATGCAGCTTGAGATCGTGGGCAGATACCCTACTCCAGTGGAGACAGCCTACCACCGCCACCATCGCAGAGGAGATACATGGAGGCACTTCTATGATGACGAGTTGATTACTGAGGAGCAGTATACCCGAGCTACTGGAGCGGCCCCCCAAGTATTTGAAAGTAATTAAATAATGCCAAAATTATAAGTAAAGATTTGATTTTTCATACATTGATATATGTTGTCCCTTGTTTACAGGCCCGTGCACAAGACGATGAGGAAGAGGAGGAAGGAGGTGCAGAAGGGAGCGAAGAAGGGAGCGTGGAAGGGAGCTATGACCTGGAGAACATAGATTAGTCGTATAAGTAGTGCTAGCTACTCTTTTTTGTACTTAAAGCCACTGGCTTGGCTTTGTGCCTCTTGTATATACACTCCTCTTATTTTTTGTACTTGAAGCCACATAACATGGCTTAGCTTCGTGCTATATGTATATACAAGTACTTTTTGAGCTTTCAATTTTATTGCGTTTTGGAGTTGTAATGTTTTATTTGGAATTGTAATTAAAATGCGGTTGGCTGTAAGAATAGAATGACACAATGTGGATATGGGATTCTTGTAACTATATAGCATACACAACATACACAGTATTTTGTAAAATTTAAAAAAAAAAAAAAGGCCACGTCTTTCAGTGCGTTTAAAAACGCGTTTGTATACGTGTCTGTCTGTTCGACTTGCGTCTATATGTGCATCTATAAACGCGTTTATAAGCACGTCTATGTATGCATGTAACTGCGCGTCTATATGCTCCAGAGGACTTTGACTCCTCTCAGGCGACTACCCCGAGGACTACCCCTGACTCCTCTCGAACCTAGCACTACGACTACCCCTGGTCCGACCCCTCTTCCACGTAGCACTGCGACTACCCCTCGGGGAACTCCTTTGCTAGCTGCGCATGGCTTTGTCGGGAGTCCCGACAAGTTTGTAGCGCAGATGAGCGATGAGGAGGCAGTGAGATTCTTCTCTTTGCTCTCTCAGAGGACCTCCGCAATTCCTTCCCCTACACTGACGGGTGGACATACTGCCTAGCCATCCCCTCACGCCCCTTCGACCGCGGGATCATCACCTGCGCATGCCTCTCGCAAGGGAAGGAAGAGTAGGATGGGCGGCTCATGTTGTGCTAACTCAGGAGATGTAGACGAGTCAGCACACTCATGCTCCTTTAGGTCTCCACTTGGTCTGGAGACACAGTATCAGTCAGGTCCCTTTTCCTCTCCTACTCCCACTGCTACTCCTCGCTCCGGAAGTGCTCGCGTAGCTTCCACTCCTTCAAAGTCTACTACCGTTAGTCCCCCTTACTCATCAGGGGATCTCTCCTATCAAATCACATCTGCCAGAGCGATAATAAAAGATAAAAAGGGCAAAGCAGTGATGGCCGCCATGAGGAGGTTGATGAGTCATCACTTCAAGAGCGGCACAAATACCGATTGGCGGTATCAAGATGCCCAAAAGAAGCAGGCGGTGATCGATGAGTTAAAACAAAGATACCCTAATCTGCCAAATGTGGAGTTTAATGATGATTATATGCGAGAGCGCATGGGTTTGGTCTTGAAGCATCGTAGATCAACCTTGCATACTTCCATTACAAAGGGGTTGGCTAAACCCAGCTGGGCAGACAAAGCTGATTGGAAGTACTTTAAGAAGCAACATAGGGACAATCCCGAAATGTTCGAGGGTCAGAGAAGGGCTGCGAAGAGATGGCTGGATGTCGTAGGTACTTCGCACTTTGGTGCAGGCAGACGGTATGCATTCGAGGCAACCGTGGTAAGTCTACTTCTTCCCATTTAATGTATTGTTCTATTTGTTTTACTTACATATTACATGCACTTTAGCTAACTCTAACTCTCGTAAATTGGATCCACAGCAAGCTGTGATGGGTCGTCTTCCTACAGATGCAGAGACGCGGTGCGCATTTCGGATAGGAACAAAGCCGTGGTTCATTGAGCAAGAGGCAATGGGAGCGACAGTCGATTGGGCTGAGGTGGTTGCTCGCATGGTATAAGTTTACTCCTACTTGTAATCTCACTTTTTAATTTAAGTTCCAATCTAATTTTCGATTTATATGGTTCACTCTTAGGGTCAAAGCTCAAGCGTCCCATCATCGGAGGCGAGCGATCAATAGGGCCAAGGATCGGACGCAGGTGGCGAGGACGAGGGAGAAGACGCAGGTGTCAAGGACCAAGGAATAGGCCAACAAGACGAAGATGATTCGGATTCGGATGAGTAGTGGTAGTAGCATTTTTGTATATCCGCTCGTTTGAGCAATTTTGTATCGCTCTTTCGACAGGGTAATTTTGTTACAAACCAACTGTTGTATATGTCCGACATGTATATGCATTTGTTACTCATCATTTCACAAGAACAATTTTGTATCACCCTGCAAGCAAGGGAAATTTTGTTATAAAAATCTTTCTTTTGTAATTTAAAAAAAAAAAAGGATTAGTGGGGCTAAACAGGGCCAAAAGGAAGCCCTGTTTAGCCCCACTAACCCTTTTTTTTTACTTCTGTTAATTGTCGCTATATAGCGACGTTTGCATCGTCGTTATATAGCGACGTTTGCCAATGTCGCTATATAGCGATGCTCCTTTTCTGATGCTTTTAGCGACACTTATAGCGACATTTGCGCTCGTGAAAAAAAAAAATTTAATGTAAAAAGCGTCGGCATTTCCGTCGGAAAATGGCCTATGCCTTGTAGTGCCCGCGCATCCATCAAGATGCGTCCTGTCTGAGTGATGTCATAATAAATCGTACCATCACCCAGAGGTACATCTAAATCATCTAAATCATCATCCTCCCCACCACCACATGGCCCAAAGCACTGTGCCATGCATCCCCCACCGCTCTCCCTGCTACTACACCTGCTACCCTGTTGTGTCGAGCTCGTACATTGGCCACTCGTAGTTGGGGACTGCACGGGACTACGTTGACCACTTGTAGCTGGAGAACCGAGTCTCGACGGCACAGGAGTACATCGACGGCTCGCCGAGACAAAAGGACCACCTGACGGCATGGGGGAAGGGGCATAAGATGAGATGGCAGAAGGGCCATAAGACGGCATGGGGGAAGGGGCATAAGATGGTACGGGGGAAGGGGCATAAGAAGGGGCATAAGACGGTTGTGCTGACTCCGCTGGGGTGATCTCAGGTAGTGTGGGGTGGCTTGGAGTCTGTAGTGCCGACTCCTAGGGAGTGTTAAGAGTACCCGTCATATACCCGTATAACTCCACAAGACTAGGAGGGTGCCCTAAAAGGTTATATAAGTCCTTCCAAATAGATTCCCGGGGATCAGGTGAGCTAGAAGCGCTTCCTACCCACATGTTGAACTGGAAAAAAGGAAAAAAATCTATTACTGATAAGCTGAGAAAAAAGGGAAAGAAAAGAGAGGCTTACTGTCAGAGCGCATCTATAGAAGCGTCTGATTTGTGCGTCTATAGACGCGTCTAACAAAGCTTCTAACAGAGCGTCTAATAGAGTGTCTAAGAGAGCGTCTAATAGAGCATCTATAAATGCATTTGTCTGTGTCTGCAACAAGCTAGACGCACGAATAGACGCGCCTGTAGATGCACTTTTAGGTGCGCTCTGAGACGTGCCTATAGACGTGCTCTGATAGATGGGATTTCTAAAAAGTAGAAAGGGACATTGCGCCCGACACAAAAACGTGACACTGATACCCAGATCATGCGCTTCTTGGATACGAGAAAGTACAAATCTGGAGAGAGAAAACTTCCAAACAAGATCAACTGCAAAAAGACTTACTTGTATAGAGGTATGGAAGGTTCAGCTTCTTTCTTTTTCAAAGTTGCTTCTCCTCCTTGTTCGTCCTCCTCTCCTTTAAGCTTAGAAGTAAGTGTGGGTGCCTTTCTCTTGAGTGTAAGCTTGGAAGTAAGTATGGGAGCCTTCCTCTTAAGCGTTGAAACTATGGATCTGCTAATAAAGAAGGAAGCAAGCCGTGCGAAGTATAAGTAATGTGAAGAAAAGCAAAGCGAGCGGCACGCCGAAAAGCAGGTTTAAAAGCCGCATCTATAGTCGCATCTAAAAGCGCGTCTATAGGCGCATCTAAATACACAGAGTAGACGTGCATTTAGACATGCCATTAGACGTGATTCTAGACGCGACTATAGATGTGGCTATAGATGCACCACAGAGTTTAAATTAAACATTTGAAGAAGAGCAAATTTGGTGGGTTGTTTGTTTGTAGGATGTCTTCATCTTCAACAAGTAGCTCTAGTGAGGATGAATCCCTCCGTATCCACCATCGCAAAATGTGGTTAGAGCAAAAAATCAAATGTCTGTGTGATCGATGTCGAGGAAACATGTATCGTGCACGCAGGATTACACTCAATCATATCTCAAAGTATGGAGAATGGGATGTGACTGTAAACAGGGTAAGGGTTTGTAAGTTAAGGTTGATTGAGATACCTATGGGTGTTCATATGTTTGAGTTATGATCCCGTTTTAATTTGATACAGGATGCAGTGCCACACCCGCATATGTTACCCTATGCCCGTCGTGAGGAGGAGAAGCGTCTGTGATATGAGGTGGGATCTTCAGGAGGGACCGTTATGGATGCATGGAGTGATGGTGATAGTAGCCCTCCGCCATTACCTCATGAAGCCATGGAGGAGGAGGTGTTTGATGATATGGTGCGGGATTTATATGTCCATCAAGGGAGGGATAATAGCATGGAGCAGGATGATCTTTTTACTGCAGCATCGACTCCACTGTTTGAGGGGTCCACATTCTTTGTTCTACATGCCTCCCTTGAGTTACTAAACTTGCAAACCATCTATGGATGGAACAATGCAAGTTTGAATGCATTACTCAAGTAAGCTTTAAAGTCGATTTTGCAAGCATGGTGAATTATGCTAGGGGGTTAATTACTCGAATGCTTTTCCTCATTTATGGTCTTCACGTGCAGGCTATTGTGTAAAATGCTTCCAAGGGAGAATAAACTACCGACCTCAAGAGATATGGCAAGGCAACATGTGACCTCTCTTGGAGGATTAGATTACAAGCGCATCCATGCATGTGTCAACGATTGCGTTTTGTTTCATGGATTACATAAGGATGCAAGAGAGTGTCCTACTTGTGGAGAGGCAAGATATAGAGCAGATCTCAAAACCTTCGACGTGCCTCGTAAGGTATTGCGACATTTTTCCATAATCCCTCGCATCCAACATATGTTCAAGTGCAAATCTATTGCAGAGCTCATGTCATGGCATTCCTCCCATCGATCAACCGATGGCAAGTGGAGAACTCCCGCGGACTCTCCTGCGTGGAAGCATATTGAAGACACATGGCCAAGCTTCAAGGAAGAACCTAGGAGCTTGAGACTTGGATTGGGTATGGACAGTGTGAACCCATTTGGTCTCAAAAGCACGTCTTATAGTGTATGGCCAGTGGTATTGTTGAATTACAATCTTCCACAATCTATGGCTATTAAGAAAGGACATGTCATGCTGTCCCTTCTAATTCCATGTATGGCTTGAAATCTCATGATTGGCACAAGATGCTCCAAGTAAGTATTTTATGTGCATAATATCTTTTTCCTTTCAAATTTGTGAGTGAATAGCTATAAGCAACTAATCAACCACCTCGCGGGTTCAGCTCATACTACCTACTAGCATTTCACATAGTGCATCGAAGGACGTGAAAGATTGTATTTACAAGATGGGTGAGCTTGTGAGGTATGTGAGCTCAAAGAAAATAGATCCCACCATGCTTGAGAATGCTCGAGTTATGTCAGTGGAGGCGGTTTGTTTAGTGGAGGAGACATTTCCACATTCTATTCTCACAAGCCAACTACATCTCATAGTGCATTTGGTGGATGAGATTGCTATATGCGATACTATACATGCACGATGGTTGTTCTTCCTCGAGCACTTCATGAAGACCTTGAAGGGCTTCGTGAGACAAAATGCAAGACCCGAAGGTAGCATGGCTGAGGGTTGGTTGGTACAAGAGTCACTTGTATATATTTCTGATTTTCTTGTTGATGTGGATAGCTCTCTCCCACGACTATGAAGAGATGATGAAGACCTAAGGATGACCTCTATTGTGCCTCAAGGGAAAGGATGCAACAAAGTAATAGACACGGAGTTGCATAATAGTATCAACCTCTTTTGTGTGCTTAATAGTGATGTGATGAAAAGATGGGTGACAAGATACTGCCTATAGACGCGCCCGCTATTTTGCGTGTCTACCAAGCGCGTCTATAGTTGCTTTGTGTTGTTGTGTAACATGTCAGAATCTAGAGGAGGTGACAAGCAGAAGGGAAGTCCAAAATAGAAATGACCAATGAAACTTGCAAAGAAAAGAAAGACACAGAACAATATGTAGAGGGCTAAGAGAATAGGGATAGATCCTCCACACATGATAAGCTATATATTGCATCTTGGACCAATGCCAAAATACAAGTACCATACTATCACTCATGCCAACTATCAAACGAGCCAAAGGAATTTACCCCCAGGGATTTATCCCACCAAATCTATCGAATCTTCTCCAAATGCAAGCAACAACACATCTACAAGGTCAACATGGAAGACATTAGCCAGGAGTTGCACACTGATACATAACACATAAAAACACTATGAGCTTAAGAGCAGAATTGCATGACTGAAAGAGATGTCATACCATTGGCAAGACTTGTAAGATCACAAGAGTGGCTGATACATCTCTACAAACACTCATTCTGCAAGTTAGGAAGGTAAAGAAACATCGAAAGCATCGTTGGAGACCTTCATCTACATCTTTTGAGGTATACCTTAGCAAGAGAAGATGAGAAAATGCCCTTCCAATTAGGAACATTGAAATCACGCTAATACCCTGCAAGAATCCGCACCGGCACTTCATGCAAGTTGATTTCTAGGCTTCATAAGGGGCATAGCTCTCCCTTAAGCTATGATTAACCCTGCAAGATAGCCCCAATTAAGGCAAGGCATACACGAGCCGGCAGAGACTAGAGCAGCCAAGAATAATTAGCCACCCTCAAGTGAAGCAAGGAGAGTATTGAAGCTGCAAACCTTCAGAGAATGCGCACACCTAATCCTAAAAATTGCACTAACAACCACCTAAACAACCCTGATTAACTTAACAAAATCAACACCAACATCTACACACCCATTCCATAGGCCCTTTATAGGGGCAAAAAACAAATAATGTCGACTTATATTAAGGGGTTGGTAAGACCCACCAAAATAGACCCAATACAAAGGTTTGGCCATAATACTAGTGGGGCACAAACTGCTAGAGGCTTCTACTGAGAATTTGGAATCTCAATCAAGGCACTCTTGATTCCAAGGAGGATCAGTGCCATGATAGTTGATATGGGTGTGTGCATTGGCAAAAACTAGTGTGAAACCCATAGCTTTGCCACTGGATTAAAGACACATAGCTTATATGATGAAATGATAAATGATCTATCCATTCAAGTCTCCAGAGTCAAGAGGTTTGTTAATATAGGCCACTTGAAGGCCCTGATGATCAATTTAAATCGTATATCTGTAGCCTGTGATGAACCAGTTTGCCGATCGATCATGCATGACTTAAACTCATTTCCATTAACAGAAAAACTCCAATAGAATTGGCACAATTTGCATAAGCTTGGTTCATCCCGCAACGAAAATACTGCTACATCATATTCATGTGATTTTCGCGTGTGAATTGCTTGATTTTAGTTGTGCCTGCTCCCAGGATGTGTAGTGGTAGCTCCTCCAAACATCCATAGATTTCACCAACACCACCAAATCATTCTTGCTTCATTGACCTTCGCTTTGATTTGAGCACCCGAAATAGTAGTAGTGGTATCTATCGAATGTGATTTGTCTATGAAGAACTCTTCTAGTTTCGATTCATGTGCGATTTGGAAAATCGTTAAGCATGCAACAAGTAGAAATAAAATTACGGAAGTGTAACAGATGGGGAAATGCAACTAAATTCGTCAACTTCGATGCCGATAGGTTGATCAATGATGTAATGCATGATGTGCCGTTTCATACTATCAGCCATTCGATACTGCTTCTTCTTGGTGCCGATTCCAACTTTTACGCAGTATCATATTATGAGCACGAGTAAGGGCCTTGTAAATATCAAGCACCGCATTCGTAGCATTTGTCAACTAGTCCGAAGGAGCAAGATGGGGAAATGCAACTAAATTCGTCAACTTTGATGCCGATAGGTTGATCAATGACGTAATGCATGATGTGGTGTTTCATACTATTAGCCATTCGATACTGCTTCTTCTGGTGCCGATTCCAACTTTTACATAGTATCGTATTATCAGCATGAGTAAGGGCCTTGTAAATATCAAGCACCGCATTCGTAGCATTTGTCAAATAGTTCGAAGGAGCTCACTTGCTTTGCAAGATTGGTGATGCTTGCCCAACGTCCGAAGCAAAAGCCTAATGCATGAAAGATCGCCGTGATGGTTAGCATGTTCAACGCTACAATGCCCCTCCAGGATGGCATCCACCTCGCTGGCTTTTCCGCAGCCTCCTGAACCATCCAACAACACGCCAACGTCTTCTAACGTTGCAGGAGCAGCAACAGTTGAACGGCAATCAGCAGCAACACAGAACTTTTAGTAGCAAATTCTGATGCGGTTGTGAATTAGTACTTGGATTAGCAAAGATTGATAATGAGAAGCCTAAATAAGCTTACTCGTGTTTGGGTGTGGCAGGATAATAGATGAAAGTCAAGGAATGCTTAATATGCGCAAGGAACAACTGCAAGGAGTGCAAGCTTCATGAAAGAAGTATACCTCACGAGCTGCTCGTTTCCTGAAAAAGATTAGATATGCTACGCAGGGTATGATGAACACCAAGAAGCTCATGATGAGAGCGCCGATCATAGAGTTAAGAGGGCCGAAGAAGGGGATCAGGATCGCCAAAAACTAGAGCAAGAACACCACGGGCAGCCAAACGACAACACAAACAAGATAACAGGCATGATGAACGCGAAGCACGTTCTCCCACATGAAATTGAGGGGCAAAATGCAAAGGCCGAAGGCGATAGCTTGAGGCAAACGACTTATTCGTCGGTTTGACAGAAAAGCAGATCACATACTAATTGCGAGATGAATTGCCAACGAATTCGATTGTGTGAGGTCATCTCGTAAGGCCCAATAGACTGCGAGGGAGTGAGGCCCGGTCGCAACGTAGATGAACTTGTAATTGCGAGACTTTCACATGGAGTGCATGATCTCTCTTTGTAATTGCGAACAATGTATCGAAGGCCAAATTTGCATGGAACCTGCATGCACATTCTAACTACCACTTTTGCAACGTTTCGAAAAAGAGGCATCCAATGGCCTACCATCATCCATTGTAATCTAACGATGCACAATCCCGTCCTCCCCCGAGAGAAAAATTGTGATGCAGAAATGAACTGCAGTACAAAGTTACGTTATGGACGCAAAATAGTGGTCAATTGTAGTACAAGGTTTTGCAGGATTTTGGGGTACTAGGCTGCTGCTGTATAACATGTAGAGCAGCTCTATAGCGTCCCAGAGCAGTCAAGGGAAAGCTGAGAGCGTACATGTGATACCTGATATAGAAATAGCGAGGAAAACCAGTGCCTGTGAAGGCATCCTCATGCCATGTACCGTCAGGCAGCTGAGTTTCAAGAAGATACGCTACTCCTCGTTCAATAGCTTCCTTTTCATAGTTGCCTAATGCATGGCCTGCTGCTAGCAATCCCATGATCGCCCAAGCTGTCTGTGATGCTGTGCTGTTTTCTCCTTGCCCTTTCAGCGATGGATCGTCGTAGCTTCTGCATGTCTCTCCCCACCCCCCATCCTTCCTTTGACACTCCACCAGCCACCTCTCCCCCCTCTCTATCTCCCTCTCATGCTCCCTCGGTGCCACCCTCGCCAACGCTTCTATCGCCCAACACGTCCCGTAGATGTAGTTCACTCCCCACCTCCCATACGAGCACCCTTCCGGCTCCTGCTGCTTGCGAAGATACGCCAAAGCTCGTTCGACTGCAGAGTTTCCGAGCTTTAGGCTCCGGCAGCCTCCAGTCTTGTTCAGAATCCGCCCTGCCATCTCCAGCACCCTTGCCGTCACGTCAGCAGTGGGGGGATCGATCATGGCTTTCAGATCGCCGAACGGCGTTTAGCCACTCTTGATCGTTGTCTACGTCGAAAGCCCCCCACCCTCCCACCTTGCTTTGCATGCTGGCGATCCATGTCACGGCTCGGTCGATGGCCGCTTCCTTTCTTTCCTCGTTGGGAAGCCGAACTTCGTTCAGCGCCATCACAACAGCCGCTGTATCGTCAACGTCAGGATACCAAAGGTTTTCGAACTCGAATGCCCAGCCTCCTGGTACCGCTCTCCTATTCTTAACCGCCCAGTCACCATAAAGGAGGATTTGCTTCTGCAGGAGCCAGTCGCCACCCTGTTGGAGGGATGGATGGTGTCGGGGAAGCCCCGACTCCGCAAGAGAACGCATTACGAAGGCCGTATCCCAGACAGGAGAGATGCAACTTTGCACCGTATACTGATCTTCCGTCTCTATGGCGAAATTCAGTAAAGCTTGAAGGCCTCGTTCCACGTTGGGATCCGAAACACTGTAACCGAGGAGGTGGAAGGCCAGAATGGAGTAGCACATGGCGGGGCAGATACCACCGATATCTCCCGAAACCTGCTGCCGCTCTAGCACCCATTTCTCCGCTGCTTTCAGTCCTCTTTCTCTGAAGGGCACTAGGTTGTATTTCTCCGCCAACTTAAACACTCTATCAAGGGCGACAAAAAAATCCATCCAGTTCCCTTGTCTTGGTAGCTCAAGTCGGGCATTATTCTTTGATCCCTCTTCAAATAGTTCATCCAGCGTGATTGAAGGGTTGGTTTTGAATTCAGGCTTACGATCGAAGACGATCATCAGGGGGACGACGCAAGATCGTGCCCAAGAGGACATTTCATAACGAGTCGTCGGGAACCGCTCAGGCAGAAGGATGAGCCAGGGCGGTAATGAGGGAACCCCTCTCCAATCGTAGCAACCGATCAAAGATAGATGCATCTTGGTGAATATCCGCGTTTGGCTTATGCCACCTCGCTGGAGAATAAAATGCCGAGCTTTCTGGAGAGCTGGATCGGATGCTGGTACGTTCAACAAACGTAATGCCATGTAAGCCTCGACTGTGGCGCTCAGTTCTCCTCCGTCACCATAGGACAATTCCCACCCTCCATGGTTGCGTTGCTCCGCTCGAACGTAAGTCTCTATTTTGTGGAGAGGCAGCCTTTTATCCAGCCCCAACACCTTAAAGATGAGAAGTGTTTCCGCTGTACAGGTGATATTACTTTCCAGTTCCGACCACCATTAGCCTTCAGCGTATTGGATCGCCAATAAGTAGTCTTGGGTGCGCTTAATGGCGTCGTTCAAATCCACTGTACACCTTCTTGCATGAGCCATTATCTGCTGCCCAGATGCACGTTGCCTGAAGAGGGGCATCTTTCACCTCGACGCAGCTTCCCGCTGCCTGCAATGCCGCAAATTTCTTCAGCTGGTTTCGATGCTATAACTGTTCACAAGAAACGCAAAGTGAGACCAGAGAATCGAAGAGACTGCACAAAATGAACTGCGTGATATTATAAATTGCTTTCTGTGCCCGGGAATTTATCATATATATATTGCTTTCACGCTTCCAGCACAGCTTCCACCACCGTCTTGAACGTAAGGCAGAAAGTTTGTTGCAGAACACGGTTTGGCAGGACAAATTTGAGCCCTCGTTTTTTGCGGGCTTAGTTGAGGTTGCCTGAACGAATGCAGATGCAAGAATATGCCTAGAAGCCGGCTACTAGAGGAGGAGGAGGCGGAGTTGGGAGGTTTGTCGCTGCGCAGGGAAGGCGAAGAGCTCATGCTTTGGTTTTGACGTATGCCGAACAAAATGCTCAACCCCTCTGCCCCGCCGGACCAACGCGACTCACCATTTTTCTATGCAAGAAAATGGGCCTGCCGGTGTATTTGAATTGAATGAATATTTGTCTCCACACAAATAGTCCTAACGCGGTCACAACAAAAGTTGGTTTTTTGGGCGAAAAGGACTATATTCACAAAGTGGAGACCTCCAACTTTTTATATTTTTAAATATATTGTAATCCAACTGACATCTAACACCTGGCGCCGACAAGGGCTATGACCTACAAGTTACAACATCGAGTTGCCAAGGAACACTTTCGTTGGCCCAGGTTCCCAAGTTTTACTTCCCATTTCGTACATGCAAGCCCTAAGCTTATTTTTGGATTTGGACCACAAGGATAAGCCTGGATGAGTGCTAGACCACGACACCCATATGTACGAAACTCATGTGGGAAAAGAAGAATATTCTTTCAATAGAATGTGAAAGAATACAAAGAGTTTTAAAGTGTACGAATTGAAAGTTTTAAAAGTTATTAGAAGAGTTATCTCATTCTTACACTTTTTTTGAATGAATATATAATATTCTTTCAATGAACATTTTGTGAATGAATGATTTTCAATTTGAGTGTATTCTTTAAAAAAAAAGAATCCATTTCTTTTTTTAGTATAATATTCTTTCAATAGGATGTGAATGAATAATTTTCAATTTGAGTATATTCTTTCAATAGAAATGAATCGTCTGAATTTTTATTACTTATTCTTACAATTTCTTTTAAATGAATATTTTATATTCTTTTAATAGAGTGTGATTGAATGACAATTAATATATTGCATGCTTGAACGTGTTTTTCAAAGAATAGGTGTTGTTTTTTATAAAATGTGTATTGCAGTATGTTTCTATTGTATACTCAAATTAGTTATTTTGCATTTTGTTTTTGGCAACTTCAAAAACATGGTGCACAACAAGATTTGGTCATATGTGACGGAGATACGAAAAGTACATGCCTCAGTTTCTTTCTTGCAGTGTAAATATTGTGGACACAAGCTCACAGGCGGTTCTACTCGCATCAAGCAACATTTTCTCAGAATAGGCAGTGACATTAGAGCTTGCACATGCACTTCGTCTGGATGTTCTTCTACTATGAAAATCGTATTTAGAGAAACTGAATAAAATGGTTAATTTGACCCTAATAAGAAATTGTTCAAATCAACAAGATGTGAGCCTTGAAGGTTGATGAGATGATTGAAGGAGAAGCACCGATAAATGTGAGGAGTGTATCCATACATGAAGGTGATGTATATATGCTAGCAAGTGGGTCGCAAGTGAGTTTTGATGCAACTAATCCCTGTCAGGTAAAGAAGAGAAAAAAGGGAGAACAATCTTCTATGGAGGATGGATTTCTTTGACAACAAGTGCATGAAGAGCACTTAAGATGGACAAAAGCATTTGTTAAAAATGGTATATCATTCAATGTCATGAGAGATGACATGTTTCATAATGCCTTGAAATCATGTGCTAGACCAAGATTTATTTTGCTAGATTATAATAAAATGCGTATGGATAATCTTGATAGAGTCAAACAGACTGTGGCAGATTGCTTGAAAAAAAAGATATTAGACTTTATTTCTACATATGGGTGCACTCTTGCTTTTGATGGATGGACTAGCAAGTAGGCCAGACCTTTGATAAATGTAATGTGCATTACTCCCAAGGGAACTATGTTTTTGGAGAGTATTGATACGTCTCGAAAAGAAAAAACTTCAGCATATATTGTAAAAATATACGAAAGAGCAATTCATAAAGTTGGTGGCAGTGAGAATGTTACTTCATTAGTAATAGATAATGCATCAAATTACAAGACTGCGTGTGAGATGTTCATGGCAAAGTATCCCACTCTGACATGCGTGCCATGTGGTGTTCATACTCTCAACTTATTGTTAAAGGATATTGGACAATTTCCATTTGTGCAACCAATACTGCAAGGTGCTAATGCCGTAGTGAGTTTTATAAAGAGTCATCAATACTTGCATGTAGTATTCAGAGAGCACTCTGTGAAGCAACTCATGCAATTTTGTCAAACTAGATTTGCCACTTCTTTTCTGATTCTTGCTAGATTGTTGGAAGTGCATCAAGCTTTAGTCGAGATTGTTGCTGATAGACGATGGGTGAATTGGCTTGAAAAAAATACGCAGTATGCAATACCATATTCTAAATGTGTGCATCTTGTACAATCATCTCTATTCTAGAAAAATGTCGAAAGAATAAAAGGTGTAGAGCCATTTGTAATAGTATTGGGGATGGTCGATCACGTTGATGCCTTTGTTATGGGTAAAGTGTATTGAAAGATGTCAGAAGCAATACGACAAGTTAAAGAATTTGTGCGCTTTGCTCCTAGGAAGAAGCAACAAGTGGTATATTTGGCCGATAAGAGATGGAAGCAAATGCACACCCCTTTGCATGGACCTACATTTGCAGTGCATCCATAATATATATCAAATGCATGCTCAATCACAGAATCCTAAAGTCATAAGCAACTTTTGACAGGTTTGTAAAAACTTATTTTCAGGAGATCAAGGAAAATTGGCCTACCAGCAACGAGTGAGGTATATGAATCGCAAAGGCTTTTTTGGAGATCCTTGGAATCTTGATGCTATTAAGATGACTATTGCACCTACTTGGTGGAAGGAATATGGTGGAGAGACAGTGGAGTTGCAACATGTTGCAACTTGTGTGCTCTCTGTTTCTGCATCATCGGGTACATGTGAGTGAAATTGGAGTGCATATGATTTTATTCATTCTAAGAGATGCAATCACTTAAAGCCATCAAGAGATACAGATTTGGTATTTTGCTTTGGAAATCTACGATTGTTGAAAGGACTCAATGTTGTGGCTAGGGCAATAAGCGAAGCCACTGTAATGAGAATTACTAGACAACGATTGACTATAGAATTAGTTGCTAAGGGTGCATTCAGCGAAGAGGAAGATGAGCTTGTGCTACTCAATGACAACAGTGAAGTCAAAAAGATAGATGATATTGTACTTGTGTTGAATGCAATATAGAGTCATAGAAGAATATGATAGGTGATAGAAAAGGTGGATGAACCTCTAAATATATTGGATACACAACAACACAAAGCAACTATAGACGCGCTTGGTAGACGCGCAAAATAGCAGGCGCATCTATAGACGTTGCTCTAGTAGAGAAATTACGGGCGCGTCTATTAGCGCGGCTAAATGCTCGTCTATTTGCACGTCAATCACCGCGTTTATTTGCACATTAGACCTGAGAAAATACGGGCCCGTCTAACATCCCGTCTATTAGCACGTCTATTTGCACGTGTATTTGCGTGTTTATTTGCGCGTTTACACTGAGACTCAGACGCGCATTTAGACGCATTGTTAGACACGCTCCAGAGAATACAGAAAGTGAGATTTTGGTGTACATCATTGCTTTCCAAACATTGCCCATGATTACCAAAGCACATAATTTTTTGCAAGCCCACATATACAAGAATTAAGGGAAATGAGGAGAATGAGACAATATGTAAAATAGTTTTGCCAATATCAATTGTGGGGCTACGGTTCAATCTCATCCTCAATGAGATCAACCCTTGCCAAACTATCTACTTCAAAATCCAAACAAGTGTTTAGATCTACAAATACATTCAACCCACTACTACTTGTGCCACTCATGTGCTCATCGAAATCAAGATCTCCAATGGTAGGCTCGTCCTCACGGGTAATGCCGGCCTCAATATCTATATCTCCTATCTCATGATCATCCTCCTCTCTTGTATCACGGTCATCATCATGTCCATGGCCATGATCATCCTCCATACGCTCCATATTAGTAAATGTACTATACATCACTTTGGAACGTGGCATAATAGGTATGACATGCCACCACCTATTATTATCCACCATTGGTTGATAGACAACCTAATTCAAACACAAATACAATCATGTTACTTTTCTTGCATCAAATATTTAAAAGCGAGTATTTTTATGTGTGTGCACAGTACCTGTTCACATTGTTGCGGTAGTATTAGTGTGTCCTTCCTACTTTGCCAAAACTTTGTGGAGTCAATAGTTACAAAGCCACTTGCATGGCATTTGATTGTTGCATTAGGGCCTCTTTCCACCACGTCCTTAAACCACTTTACATCCAAAACATACACAAAGAAGCGTCGAAAGTCAAGCATAATGATATCTTGGATTATGCCACAATAATCATCCATGACTCCATTGGCTCCCTCAAAGCTAGCAATGACGCCGCAATCTTGTGTGTTTCTCTTATCATCAATCCATTGTGTTTGAAAATGCTTGCCCTCACACCATATAGCATTGAACATAGTGCACTACACCAAGAAAAAATCAATTAAATAAGCAATCTAAATTATAAAAACCTCCTAGTAACTTATGCATAACATTCTATATACCGACCTTGCTCATGCATCCCCTAGCATACTCCCATTCTTCCATTGTGATATGCATCCCCTCGTCTTTCTCTACTTTCTCCATTTCATCAAGTAGCCAATCCACATGAATATCCTTTGGAAGTACTCTTAGACGCGGAGGGTATGGCACACGAGATCCGTGGTGTGTACGAAAGAGGGCCCTTTCTTCTTGTCTTCTTGCCTTTGCATCCTCGTATCTTGTCACCCATCTTTTCATCACATCACTATTAAGCACGCAAAAGAGGTTGATACTATTACGCAACTCCGTGTCTATTACTTTGTTGCGTCCTTTTCCTTGAGGCAGAATAGAGGTCATCCTTAGGTCTTCATCATCTCTCCATAGTCGTGGGAGAGAGCTATCCACATCAACAAGAAACTCAGAAATATATACAAGTGACTCTTGTACCAACCAACCCTCGGCCATGCTACCTTCGGGTCTTGCATTTTGTCTCACGAAGCCCTTCAAGGTCTTCATGAAGCGCTCGAGGAAGAACAACCATCGTGCATGTATAGTACCGCATATAGCAATCTCATCCACCAAATGCACTATGAGATGTAGTTGGCTTGTGAGAATAGAACGTGGAAATGTCTCCTCCACTAAACAAACCGCCTCCACTGACATGACTTGAGCATTCTCAAGCATGGTGGGATCTATTTCCTTTGAGCTCACATACCTCACAAGCTCGCCCATCTTGTAAATGCAATCTTTCACGTCCTTTGATGCACTACGTGAAATGCTAGTAGGTAGTATGAACTGAACCCGCGAGGAGGTGGTTGATTAGTTGCTTATAGCTATTCACTCACAAATTTGAAAGGAAAAAGATATTATGCATATAAAATACTTACTTGGAGCATCTTGTGCCAATCATGAGATTTCAAGCCATATAATTGCTCTACACCTCTTTTCTTGCTCTTTGTAAAGGCTCCCTTCAAACACCTCATGCATCCAGTGGGAGTATGAATTGTAGTAATAGCGCGCTTCACCGTCGCCATCTCTAGCTTTGATAACATCCACGGTGCACGAGGTAAAAAAACACGCCCATTTGGTCTCTCTTGAGGCCAAGCTTCACGCATCCTCCCTGTGGTATGTAGATCCTCCCTTATGCCTGCCGAATCTCGTGTCCCATTCAAATGCTCCCGAAACGGAGGGATTCATCCTCACTGGAGCTGCTTGTTGAAGATGGAGACATCCTACAAACAAACAACCCACCAAATTTGCTCTTCTTCAAATGCTTAACTTAAAAACTCTGTGTTGCGTCTATCGCCGTGTCTATTGTCACGTCTAATGTCGCGTCTACCTGCGCATCTAAATGCCCGTCTACTCTGTGTATTTAAATGCGCCTGTAGACGCGCTAATAGACGTGACTATAGACGCATCTACTCTGTGTATTCAGACATGACTATAGACGCGCTAATAGACGCGACTATACCCGCGACTTTTAAACCTGCTTTTCGGCACGCCGCTCGCTTTGCTTTTCTTTTGACTACTTAAACTTCCCGAGCGGCTTTCTTCCTTCTTTATTAGCAGTTCTATAGATTCGAAGCTTAAGAGAGAGCCTCCCATACACAGTTCCAAGCTTTCACTCAAGACAAAGGGACCGTACCTACACAGCTTGCTTCCAAGCCTAAAGAAGAGGAGGAGTATGAACAAGGAGAAGAAACAAGTTTGGAAAAGAAAGATCCTTCCATACCTTTTTCCAAGTAAGTCCTTTTGAAGTTGTTCTTGCTTGCTCTTTCCAGTTTTGTACTTTTTCGCATCCACGAAACGCAGCATCTAGGTATGAGCGACACGTTCTTTTGTCGGGCGAAACGTCCTTTTCGACTTTTGAGTATTCTCGACTGTCGGAGTGCATGTATAGAGGCGTCTGAGGGCACGTCTAAACATGCATCTACAGGTGCGTCTATATGCGCGTCTGGCTTGTTACAAACACACACAGACACGTATATAAACGCTCACACAGACGATCTGTTAAACGGAGTTTTAAATGAACTGTTAGACGTGCTTTTAGACGCGTTGTTAGACGGATGTTTGGACGGATTGTTAGACGTGATGGTAAACGCGCTTTTTAACGCACTGTTAGACGGATGTTTGGACGGGCTGTTAGACGCGGTGATAGACGCGCTTTTACTTGAATTTTTAAATGCTCTGTTAGACGCATTTATAGACGCGAAGATTAGACGGGTCTATAGACGCGCTCTAACAGAGCCTCTTTTTTTTTTCCCCCTTTCTTCTCAGCTCCCAAAGTAATAGATTTGTTTATTTTTTTCCAGTTTAACATGTGAGGAGGAAGTGCTTCTAGCTCACCTGATCCGCGTGAATCGATATGGAAGGATTTATATAATATTTTAGGGCACCCTCCTAGTCCTGCGGAGTTATACGGGTACATGACGGGTACCCTTAACACTCCCCAGGAGTCAGCACTACAGACTCCGAGCCACCCAACACCGCCTGAGATCACCCCAGCGGAGTCCGCACAGCCGTCTTATGCCCAGTCTTATGCCCCTTTCCTCGTACCGTCTTATGCCCGTTCCCCCATGCCGTCTTATGTCCCTTCTGCCATCCCGTCTTATGCCCCTTCCCCCATGCCTTCAGGAGGTCCTTCTGCCTTAGCGAGCCGTCGACGTACTCCCCAGCCATCGAGACTCGGTTCTCCAGCTACGAGTGGTCAGCGTAGTCCTGCGCAGTCCCCAGCTACGAGTGGCCAGCGTACGAGCTCGACACGATAGGGTGGCAGGCGTAGTAGCAGGAAGAGTGGTGGCGGATGCATGGCACAGTGCTTTGGGCCATGTGGCAGTGAGGAGGATGATGATTCCGATGACTTAGACGGGCCTCTGGGTGATGGTATGATTTATTATGACATCACCCAGACAGGAGGCATCTTGATAAATGCGCGGGGGAAGGATATAATGGCCTTCATGCGCTCTGTAATTGCTAACAATTACAGAGATTGCTTTATCCACTATAAAGACCACCCAAGGAGGTTCGCTGATGAGACCCTCGCTACTGTTCGCTCTAGGTATCCTAACCCCCCCAATCGCCAGTTCACAGATAAATGGGGGAAGTCAAAGATTGTTATGATACTTAGCAATAAAAGATCTTCCCTTAAGAGGCAGGCACTAGCGGAGCTTGCCAGACTTGAGGCAGGTCAACCTCCAAGGGGCCCGCCCCACACCGCTCAGAAGCGTGAGTGGAAGAAGGCAATGAACTCAGCAAGGGAGGAGCCCAGTCTGCAGCACGTGGAGGCACGGAGGATCCAGATGGAGGAGTATGGGAGCGCGCATTTTGGAGCAGGGGGTGTTGAATCATGGGAGGACCAATTTATAAGTATCGATCTCAAATTATATTGCTTATGTAGTTTATTAGGAGGTTGGTTGTTTCTTTGTACTAATCCCTCCACAAAGTGTATCGCGGTCATGCAGCTTGAGATCGTGGGCAGATACCCTACTCCAGTGGAGACAGCCTACCATCACCACCATCGCAGAGGAGATACATGGAGGCACTTCTATGATGACGGGTTGATTACTGAGGAGCAATATACCTGAGCTACTGGACAGGCCCCCCAGGTATTTGAAAGTAATTAAATAATGCCAAAATTATAAGTAAAGATTTGATTTTTCATACATTGATATATGTTGTCCCTCGTTTACAGGGCGCCCCTGCATAAGATGACGAGGAAGACGAGGAAGGAGGTGCAGAAGGGAGCGCAGAAGGCAGCGCAGAAGGGAGCGTGCAAGGCAGCGAGGATTAGTCGTAGAAGTAGTGCTACTATTCTTTTTTGTACTTAAAGCCATTGGCTTGGCTTCGTGCCTCTTGTATATAGACTCCTCTTATTTTTTGTACTTGAAGCCACATGACATGGCTTAGCTTCCTTATTTTTTGTACTTGGAGCCACATGACGTGGCTTAGCTTCGTGCTATATGTATATACAAGCACTTTTTGAGCTTTCAATTTTATTGCGTTTTGGAGTTGTAATATTTTATTTAGAATTGTGAATTGAATTACAAAATGTGGATATGGGATTCTTGTATCTATATAGCATACACAACATACACAGTATTCTGTAAATTTTTTTTTTTTTTTAAAAGGCGCGTCTATCAGTGCGTTTAAAAACGCGTTTATATTCGCGTCTGTCTGTTCGACTTGCGTCTGTACGTGCGTCTATCAAAGCGTTTATATGCGCGTGTATTTATGCGTGTATGAGCACGTCTATACGCGCGTAAGTCTGATATATAGACGCGCTAATAGACGCGGGTCTCCTGACGTGCAAATAGACACGCAAATAGACGTGCCCGTAAGTTTTTTATTTAGTTCATGAAACGCGTTTGTGCGCGCGTCTATGGGTGCTTTGTCTTGTTGTGATATAATGGGAGAATATGTCAAGCGATGGAAGAGCGCATATGCTCATATCCATCTGATCTCCTTTTGTACTTAAAAGCTAGAACCTTGTGGGCTACAAGCGATGTGTTGTAATTATTGAGATTGTGGATGATTTTGGTATACATAATAGTTAGAGACAACCTTGACTTGCAAATACTTTCAAGGCAACATTGAAGGCAACATCAGAAAGTTGGAAAGAATAATCGAATATGCACAATTGAAGTTAATATTTTCAAGTCTCAAGGGTTGATCTAGCTATGATGTGCACTAATGCACGTCGATATATTTTAATATTTTTGCAAATTTAACTTTACAAGTCCACCTAATCCACTAAAACCAGTTAAATTACTTATACCACTTAGTTTATTTAGATCACTTAAATCACTTAGTCCACTTAGTTTGTATTGTTTTGAAGGCTAGGTTTTCTCCGATTATCTTATCATTTACTTTTGATTTCCTAAATGCTTTATGTTATGTTAAAGGTGAGAGTTACTTTCGATTATCTTATGAGTTTGAAAGCAGGTTCTCTTTCATCTTTGTTAATCAAGCATGCCTATAGGCCATCCATTGTATTTGATCTGGAGTATGCTAAATATCATATAGGTATGCTTGATATGCAAAAGAAAATGTCGATCGAATGTTTCTTTCTCTCTTATAAGCTAACATCTTGCTTGACTTGCTCATCATGTATTCAACACTAGCTTCACTTTCATAAGTTGGTTATGAAAGAAAAGGGTCACTTGCCGAATGTTTTACATTGTTAACATTCTAACATGTTTTCTTTCAATGTTTCTTTTCTATTTAGCTTTGATATTATTACTCCTTGGATACGTTACTTCACATATGCAAAGGTGCTTCTCACATGTTTTCTTGTTTGTTTTCAAGGCACTCATTTATTTCCAAGGTGAGCTCATATATTCTCTTTCATCACACTCAGTTATTTCTCTAAGTACATGCAGGTTTGCACAGATGCCTAGACACAATCCAACGGATTAAATGCACATTTGATACCTACAAGATGAGTATATCTACTTTGTTTTTCATAGTCATCTATATTTACGAGTGCATGCAAGGTCTAGCTAGACTAATGATTTCTTCCTTCTTTGTCGATTAACTTATTGATGACCTATGGTATGTATTTACTTCTTGGTTCAAGCAAGGCATACTTTTATTTCCCCCTTTATGTGGTGAGGTATACTTATATGTCTTTCATAATGAACACCTATGGCTAACTTAATGAGTACTGCTGGTTTGGCCATGGCATCTATGCATTACTTATTGCATACTCATTTGAATGTGGCAAGATTCAATGTCTTTCATGTGACAATATTTATGAACACATATGGCTAATTGCTTGAGTACTTATTTGGACGTGGCATATGGCTAACTACTTGAGTACTCGTCTGGTTGTGATACATGGATTATTACTGACTCCTCATTTGGATGTGACACATATTTACTCGTCTGGATGTGGTACATGAATTATTACTAAGTCCTTGTTTCGATGTGACACATATTTATTTGGCTTTCACGATGGACACATATGGATTACTTATTGAGTACTCATTTTGACATGGTCATATTGTGTACTCATTCGCACGTGGCATGGTTCAACGTCTTTCAGATGAACACATATGGATTGCTTCTTGAGTACTCGTTTGGACATGGCACATATTGATTATTACTAAGTCCTTGTTTGGATGTGACACATATTTATTTGGCTTTCACGATGGACACATATGGATTACTTATTGAGTACTCATTTTGACATGGTCATATTGCGTACTCATTCGCACGTGGCATGGTTCAACGTCTTTCAGATGAACACATATGGATTGCTTCTTGAGTACTCGTTTGGACATGGCACATATTGATTATCTAGTAAGTACTCGTTTGGACGTGGCACATATGCATTACTGTTGAGTACTTGTTTGGATGTGATCACTGTTCACGGATGCCCATTTTCTTGGTTTCTTCTAGATGTTCTTTGTAATCTCAAATGCTCGTCTTTCTGGTTGTTCGGTACTTTCGGATGCAAAGAGGTTATTTCATTCCCGCTATGATTATGTAAGTTGTGTCTAATCCACACAAGCTTGCCTCTTGTCATACATGCATGGCTTATTCTCATTGTATTTTTCGTTGTTCGATACTTCTGGCTATCTAGTTGTTTGGTACTTCTGGGATGCCCAATTGTTCGTATTTTCGGTTGTTCGGTACTTTCAGCGGCCCAGTTGTGCGGTACTTCTGGGATGCTCAATTGTTTGGTACTTTCTGATGTCTGGATGCTCGTTGTGTTTCTAGAATATTGGTTCTTGATTTGCAGGATCATTATGGGCTCATATTTGTGGTTATTCGGTACCTCCGGCTACCCATTTGTTCGGTACTTCTAGGATGCTCAATTGTTCGGTACTTTCAGATCTCCAGATGCTCGTTGTGTTCCTAGATTATTGGTTCTTGATTTGCAGGATCATTATGGGCCTTTCTGGTGTGTTGCTATGGCTTTCTTACACTACACAAGCAACATTTCAGCCCTGGCTTTATGGACATATCAAATCCGATACTTTAGGATGCCCGAATGCTCGTTGTGTTTTTGGATTATTGGTTCTTGATTTGTAGAAACTTTACGGCCCTTTCGATTGTGTTGCTACAGCTTTCTTACACTACCCAAGAGACATTTCAGCCTCATACTCATCTTTGGAGTGACCAAAGCAATTTTCTCATACATTCAGCCTTGGTACTATAGAAACAGACACTTGAATATTTGATGTGTTCATATACACTACATGAAATAGGTCATTTTATGTGGATGAATTGTGCAAAACATGAAGGCATGATTATAAAGGTTTGAGGAGGTTTGACCAGATTGAACTTGGAGACACTAAGCTCTATTATTCAGATGAAGAGCTCAAACATCGAACTTCAAGATCTCAAGCCCTAATTATGCATCATCACTATGTCAAACAAGTTGAGATTTCCAGGAAGATTTTTCTATTTTTCACACATACTTTTCACTGTATCATGTGCCAAACATAGTGCCTATACTTTGCATTGTACTATGGACAAGTGCTTGTCTTATGCCTTTGTACTATCCACATGCAATTTGCATTGTATCATCCAGCATTACACTGTATCATTCAAAATGGCATATGGCCATCCTTTGTATATATATTTTCACATAGATATATACAGTGGCTTGGGTTTTTTCCCTTGTACTCCCCAAGGGTTTTTTGATCCATAGCTAGAGAGCCTAGTTTGAATGGGGGTGTTAGAGCTATATATACCATGCCCTAACTCAGCCTAGTCCTCAACTATATATATGCCTATGATCTATGAATAGAATCACTTTTCTTGGGAGAAACTCTTGTGTCGGTCTCTCTCTTCTTTCTCTTCCTCTCAACACAACTCTTGTGTCTGTCTCTCTCCTCTTTCTCTTCCTATCAACATGACTAACCACCTCGTGACTACCATGTGGTGATGATTAGCTAGTTTTTGATGTATTCACAGGCCGTTGGCCACTCAGATGTATGTAAAAGGCAGTTAATGCAAGAAAGGATGCAGAGCTTGTTGGCATGTTGTGTAGTCACTTGTTATTGCCAAGCTCTATCTCTGTAGGCTCCTTACGTCTTTTTGGTGGAGACGCTGGGTAGAGAGAGATGGAATACGAACATGATGATGGTTCACAGGTCTCTTCTCCACCTTGTCAAACCTCTACAAACATGATCGCCACGCTCCTCTCGAAATTGGTACAATCCAATTTACAAGTCACAAATTTGACTGCTCATCTATCAAATCAGCAATTCTCAAGCTTGAAACATGATTCAAAAGTAAGACCAAAGCCATTCATAGGCATGACTAAAGAATATATTTTCTTGTGGCTTGATCACTTCTCAAATCTGGCAAAATATCACCGATGGTATGAAGCATAGAAGGTAGAGAAAATTAAGCCATCTTTTCAAGGTCTTGCTGCCACCTAGTACCATCAACTCGATGCAAACATAAAGAATTCTTGGCCCCACCTGCAAGCAGCTCTCACTACAGCTTTTGGAAGCTCTGATATAGTCAAGAATGCATTGATGCAGCTTTAGGATTTTCAACATGTCCCACCCATGATGGTATCACAATTCGGTGTTAAATTAACACATCTGCTTCTTCGCGTGGACCCAAACATGATCGAGGATCTGAAGTTTTTTTTTTTGTGGCCACGACTTCGCCCAAACATCTCACAGAGAGCCCAAGATCAAGGACCAAAGTCATTGAATGAAGCTCTTCTCATAGCGCAACGAATCGAATTCAATTCTACGAAATCTGGTGCTAAACTTCTTTGCTACCGCCTTTGTTGCCGATTTTGATTTCCATTAATTTTCCCACTCCAATGGAAATAGATAGTGTTCAAAATGCACAAGACTTCAATCGAAACTCTTGCTCACAAACACATCCTTGAGATAGAGGTTCATTGCCAAACTGTGATGCACAAGGTCATCCTAGATGTTTCAAATGTAACAAATTCAATCATGTAAAGAAGTATTGGTGTGCATTTCAACCAGTTCAGAATGCCTAGTCCATAGTTTCAACTGAGTTACACTTTTCAGGAAAAGATTTATTGGAGTCATAATGGAGGAAATGCTTCCAGTTCCTCTTCTTCCTCCTAAGATGATTGTATTTGTGGTAGAAGCCCAGATACACCAGAATCTAGTTCTTGTCTTAGTGGATTTTGGAAGCTCTCTCATCACAACAACACAAAGCAACTATAGACGCACTTGATAGACACACAAAATAGTGGGCGCGTCTATAGGCATTGCTTGAATAGAGAAATTACGGGTGCGTCTAATAGTGCATCTAATAGCTCATCTATTTGCACATGTATTAACACGTCTATTTGCGCATCTACACTGAGAAAATACGGGCCTGTCTAACATTGCATTTATCAGCGCATCTATTTGCACGTGTATTAGCGCGTCTATTAGCATGTTTACACTAGGAATCAGACACGTATTTAGATGCAAAATAGAGAATACAGAAAGTGAGATTTTGTACATCATTGCTTTCCAAACATTGCCCATGATTACCAAAGTACATAATTTTAACAAAAACATCAATGCTTTTTTGCAAGCCCACATATACAAGAATTAAGTGAGGTGAGGAGAATGAGACAATATGTAAAATAGTTTTACCAATATCAATGATGGGCTACAGTTCAATCTCATCCTCAATGAGATCAACCCTTGCCAAACTATCTACTTCAAAATCCAAACAAGTGTTTCGATCTACAAATACATTCAACCCACTACTACTTGTGCTACTCATGTGCTCATCGAAATCAACATCACCAATGGTAGGCTCATCCTCACGGGTAATGGCCTCAATATCTGTATCTCCTATCTCATGATCATCCTCCTCTCTTGTATCACGGTCATCATCACGTCCATGGCCATGATCATCCTCCATATGCTCCATATTAGTAAATATACTATACATCACTTTGGAATGTGGCATAATAGGTATGACATGCAACCATCTATTATTATCCACCATTGGTTGATAGACAACCTTATTCAAACACAAATACAATCATGTTATCTTCCTTGCATCAAATATTTACAAGCGAGTATTTTATATGTGTGCACAGTACCTGTTCACATTGCTGCGGTAGTACTAGCGTGTCCTTCCTACTTTGCCAAAACTTTGTGGAGTCAATAGTTACAAAGCCACTTGCATGGCGTTTGATTGTTTCATTAGGGCCTCTTTCCACCTCGTACTTAAACCACTTTACATCCAAAACATACACAAAGCAGCGTTGAAACTTAAGCTTAATAATATCTTGGATTATGCCACAATAATAATCCATAGCTCCATCGGCTCCCTCAAAGCTAGCAATGATGCCGCAATCTTGTGTGTTTCTCTTATCATCAATCTGTTGTGTTCGAAAATGCTTGCCCTCATACCATATAGCATTGAACATAGTGCACTACACCAAGAAAAAATCAATTAAATAAGCAATCTAAATTATTGAAAGCTCCTAACTTATGCATAACATTCTATATACCGACCTTGCTCATGGATCCCCTAGCATACTCCCATTCTTCCATTGTGATATGCATCCCCTTGTCTTTCTCTACTTTCTCCATTTCATCAAGTAGCCAATCCACATGAATATCCTTTGGAAGTGCTCTTAGATACTGAGGGTATGGCACACGAGATCCATGGTGTGTATGAAAGAGGGCTCTTTCTTCTTGTCTTCTTACCTTTGCATCCTCGTATCTTGTTACCCATCTTTTTGTCACATCACTATTAAGCATGCAATAGATGTTGATACTATTATGCAACCCCATGTCTATTACGTTGTTGCGTCCTTTCCCTTGAGGCACAATAGAGGTCATCCTTAGGTCTTCATCATCTCTCCATAGTCGTGGGAGTGAGCTATCCACATCAACAAGAAACTCAGAAATATATACAAGTGACTCTTGTACCAACTAATCCTCGGCCATGCTACCTTCGGATCTTGCATTTTGTCTCACGAAGCCCTTCAAGGTCTTCATTAAGCACTCGAGGAAGAACAACCATCATGCATGTATAGTGTCACATATAGCAATCTCATCCACCAAATGCACTATAAGATGTAGTTGGCTTGTGAGAATAGAATGTGGAAATGTCTCCTCCACTAAACAAACCACCTCCACTGACATAATTCAAGCATTCTCAAGCATGGTGGGATCTATTTCCTTAGAAATGAAAAAGGACACCATATTAGCAATATGAACACCTTGCATGGAGCATTGATATGCATCATATTTTGTATCATGTAAAGTACCTCACAAGCTCACCCATCTTGTAAATACAATCTTTCATGTCCCTCGATGCACTACGTGAAATGCTAGTAGGTAGTATGAACTAAACCCACGAGGAGGTGGTTGATTAGTTGCTTATAATTATTCACTCACAAATTTGAAAGGAAAAAGACATTATGCACATAAAATACTTGGAGCATCTTATGCCAATCATATGATTTCAAGCCATATAATTGCTCTACACCTCTTTTCTTTCTCTTTGTAAATGCTCCCTTCAAACACCTCATGCATCCAATGGAAGTATGAATTGTAGTAATAGCGCGCTTCACTGCCGCAATCTCTAGCTTTGATAACCTCCACGGTGCATGAGGTAAAAAAAATGCCCATTTGGTCTCTCTTGTGGCCAAGCTTCATGCATCCTCCTTATGGTACGTAGATCCTCCCTTATGCCTATGGAATCTCGTGTCCCATTCAAATGCTCCCAAATGGTAGATGCCACATTCTTGAAGATATGCATGGGATCAAGCAAGTGATTGATCTTGAGGTGGGACCAATATGGTAAATGATAAAAGATGGAGTATCTAAACAAAATAGAGTGTTAGCGGGCAATCTTTGTTTCCAGCCAATATAGCACATAATAGTTACAAACCCTTACCGGATCATGCCAAGTGGTGGAGGAGTCATGGAACCGTCCCAAATTCTCATCCAATCTCCCACGGTGAGTGATTGTGGGAGGACTTCATTCCAAGGGGCAACATATCTAGGATGATCAGGTGGGAGAAATCGATGGTGATTCTCATAGATGACCTTATTCAATGCGTCTGCCCGTGAGGCAACTAGCGAAGGACCACAAATAGGACATGCATGGTAACCCGATGTAGTGAGACCTGAACAATAGATGCAATTAAGAGTTGAAGGTGGGTTTAGGGTGCCACATCCTTTGCCTATTCATAATTAGAAGTGCAATGCTTACCTAAACACTTGCCATAGCCTGCGAAGTCATGCATCATCCACATCAAGACTGCTTTGCAGTTGAAGTCTCATGAAGAGGGAGGCCTACTCACATCATACACCTCGATACCTCTCCAAAGTATCTCTAGCTCATCAATCAAAGGCTCCAAATAAACATCAGGATTTTTGACTTTATGTCTCCCTAGAATTAGAAGGGACAGGATAACATGTCCTTTCTTAATAGCCATAGAGGGTGAAAGATTATAATTCACCAATATTGTTGGCCATACATTGTAAGAGGTGCTTTTGAGACCAAATGGGTTCACACCGTCCATACCCAATCCAAGTCTCAAGCTCCTAGGTTCTTCCTTGAAGCATGGCCATGTGTCTTTAATATGCTTCCATGCAGGAGAGTCTGTGGGAGTTCTCCACTTGCCATTGGAGGAATTCCATGACATGAGCTCTGCAATGGAATTGCACTTGAACATATGTTGGATGCGAGGGATTATGGGAAAATGTCGCAGAACCTTATGAGGCACATCCAAAGTTTTGAGATCTGCTCTATATATTGCCTCTCTACAAGTAGGGCACTCCCTTGCATCCTTATGTAGTCCACGAAACAAAATGCAATCGTTGACACATGCATGGATGCGCTTGTAATCTAATCCTCCAAGAGAGGTCACATGTTGTCTGGCCATATCTCTTGAGGTCTATAATTTATTCGCCCTTGGAAGCGTTTTACACAATAGCCTACACGTGAAGACCATAAATGAGGAAAAGCATTCGAGTAATTGACCCACTAGCATAATTCACCATGTTTGCAAAATAGACTTTAAAGCTTACTTGAGTAATGCATTCAAACTTGCATTGCTCCATCCATAGATGGTTTGCAAGTTTAGTAACTCAAGGGAGGCACGTGGAATAGAGAATGTGTACCCCTCAAACAGTGGAGTCGATGTTGCAGTAAAAAGATCATCCTACTCCATGCTATCATCCCTCCCTTGATGGACATATAAATCTCATACCATATCATCAAACACCTCCTCCTCCATGGCTTCATGAGGTAATGGCAGAGGGCTACTATAACCATCACTCCATGCATCCGTAACGGTCCCTCCTAAAGATCCCACCTCATATTGCCAATGCTTTGCCTCCTCACGGCGAGCATAGGGCAACATATGCGAGTGTGGCACTGCATCCTGTACCAAATTAAAACAGGATCATAACTCAAACATGTGAACACCCATAGGTTTCTCAATCAACCTTAACTCTTTAACACTTACCATTACGGTCGCATCCCATTCTCCATACTTTGAGATGTGATTAAGTGTAATCCTGCATGCACGATACATGTTTCCTCGACATCGATCACACATACATTTGATTTTTTGCTCCAACCACATTTTGCGATGGTGTATACGGAGGGATTCATCCTCACTGGAGCTACTTGTTGAAGATGAAGAAATCCTACAAACAAACAACCCAAAAAATTTTTCTTTTCTTCAAATATTTAATTTTAAACTCTATGGCACGTCTAAAGGCACGTCTAAAACTGTGTCTGTCTATTCTGTGGTGTGCATCTAAAACTATGTTTGTTTGTTCTGTGGTGCACGTCTACAAGTGCATCTAAACCCCTGTCTGCTCTATGTATTTAGATGCGTGTATAAATGCGCTATTAGACGTGCCTATAGACATGGTTTTTAAATCTACTTTAAGCGTGCTCGCTTTGCTTTTCTTCACATTACTTATACTTTGCATAGCTTGCTTGCTTTGCTATTAGCAGATCCACAGTTTCGACGCTTAAGAGGAAGGCACCCACACTTACTTCCAAGCTTAAAGGAGAAGAGGGCAAACAAGGAAGAGAAGCAACTTTGAAAAAGGAGAAGAAGCTTCCATACCCCTATACAAGGTAAGTCTTTGTACAATTGATCTTTTTTGGAAGTTTGCTCTCTTTGGATTTGTACTTTCTTGTATCCAAGAAACACATGATTTTGGTATCAATGTTACGTTTTTGTGTCGGGTGCATGTCCTTTTCTACTTTTTATAAAAGTCCATCTGTCAGAGCGCGTCTATAGGCGCATCTCAGAGCACGTCTAAAATCGTATCTACAGGTGCGTCTAGACACACGTCTAGCCTATTTGCAGACACAAACAACTGCATCTATAGACATGCTATTATACGTTAAAATAGATGCCCTTCTCACACACATCTATAGATGCGCTCCGACAGTAATCTTTTCTTCCTTTCCTCTTTCTTCTCAGCTCATCAGTAATCGTCTTTTTTTCTTTTTTCCAATTCATCAAGTGGCCAGGAAGCTCTTGGGGCTCACCTGATCTCCGGGAGTCTATTTTTAGGGACTTATATAACCTTTTAGGGCACCCTCTTAGTCCTGTGGATTTATACGGGTATATGACAGATACTCTAAACACCACCCACGAGTCGGCACTATAGACTCCAAACCACCCCACACCAGTTGAGATTACCCCAGTGGAGTCAGCACAGCCCAATCGGGTACACAGTCGAGGCCCTTCTCCCATACCGTCTGATGCCCCTTCCCCCATGCCGTCTTATGCCCCTTCTGCCATGCCATTTTATGCCCCTTCCCCCATGCCGTCAGGAGGTCCTTCTATCTCGCAGAGCCATCGGCATACTCATGTGTAGTCGAGACTCGGTTCTCCAGCTACGAGTGGTCCACGTAGTCCCGTGCAGTCTTCAACTACGAGTGGCTAGTGTACTAGCTCGACACAACACAGTAGCAAGCATAGTAGCAGGGAGAGCAGTGGGGAATGCATGGCACAATGCTTTGGGAGGGGTGGTGGTGGGGACGATGATGATTCAGATGATTTAGACGTGCCTCCGGGTGATGGTACGATATTCTATGACATCACTTAGACAAGAGGCATCTTAATGGATGCTTCTGGGCCTTTCTCACTTACTCCAATGATCCAACCCCCTGGGCCCCTTAGCTGAATCCCAAGCTAGCTCGCATCTACCTCATCATGACCATGCCAAAAAACCATCATGAACTACCCTCCTACATGTGGATCTCACATGTTGTGCCTACTGTCCATGAGAACCTCCTCAGCTAGCTTGTACTTGTCTAAATCTTTGGTCCATAACCTCTCATCCATGCTCTTTGCGAGCCTCCAATGTCTAGTGCACTCGTAGCTAGCCTCTCCACGAGTATGCGCTCTCGAGACCCCCTTGTATTTCTTTCCAAAACTTTTTTTACGAGTAGCCTTTCAACCCAAGCTGATGTGGTAGGATCAAAGAACTGCTCGTGCTCTTCGCAATGGCGTAGGTCTCGTCTCAAACGGAGTCTGGACGATAAGAATCATCCATTTTCGTGAGCAGCCTATAGCCATGCTAGAACCTCAACTGGCACCCCAGGGGTGTGCATGGCATGTGCTATGCATGCCAGTCTGCCTGGCCTCACTCCCCTTCACCACTCGTTTTGTGCTCACAAGCAAGCCCACGTTTCGGTGTGTGCATGTGCAATGCTCACGAGAGACCATCATGTGAAAATCCAAAGTTGGAAGAGGAGGGGCCAATAAAAGTCGACTTGAACCAGGCCAGAGTTCCATTTTTGCAGCCTTATGTGAATTAAATTATGGCCACGGTATCTTTAACCATGCTTCTAGGTCTTTCTTGCTTGTGAAATGTCTCAGCATTCATCTTGGGAGTACTCCAATGATGCCACCTCCCTTGCCCCTTAGTCGACGAATCCCAAGCTAGCTCACATCCACCTCATCATGACCATGCTGAAAAACTAACATGAGCCACCCTCCTATGTGTGGATCTCACATGTTGTGCCCGTCCATGAGAATCTCCTCAACTAGCTTGTATGCGTCTGTAGCTTTGTCCAGTGCACTCGTAGCCAGCTTCTCCACCATGAGTCTGCGCTCCCAAGAGCCCCTTGTCTTTCTTCCCAAAACTACTTTTCCCATCAGCTTTCATGCCAAGCCGATGTGGTAGGATCAAAGAGCAGCTCGTGTTGTTCACAACAACATAGGTCTCGCCTCAAACGGAGTCCGGATGACCAAGAATCGTCCATTTTTGTGAGCAGCTCGTTGTCATGCTAGAACCTCAACAACTGGCACCCCAAGGGTGTGCATGGTGCATGCTGTGCATGCCAGCCCTCTTGTGCATGTGAAATGTTCTAATTTACTCTACAATTGGATACTGAAATCTTCTATTGTGACTTGTGGCAATATATCAACAATATATGTTGATTGATAGTGGTTGGTTTGTACTCATGGCATCTTGGGTTGGAAATACCAAAAGGAGGAAGCTCACATTCTGATAAGGTATGATCATATTATTTTCTGGTTATTAGTCACATTGGTAAATATATTTATCTTTTTTTGTTAAAATGAAGATTTATTGATGCCAGATTCTATGAAGAAAGATTCAGAGACTTGTACATCAAAGATTCAGAATGCAGATGAATAAGCAGATGCCTCTGCTTACCATGCTTCTACTATGAAATTCTTCAGTAAACATTACATGGGAAATCTCATAAATTTAGATGTGGTAGGGTCTACATATGATCTCCTTATCAAGTCCTTTTAATTGTTTGTAGGTGCTAAACATGAATTGGAGTTGGCTATTCGAAAGGACACATCAGTAGATAGAGATTGTGTTGCACCTGGGTGTTTGGGAGTCCCACACCAAGAGGGCAATGATCCACTCAATTCCATCATTAGCCACTTTAGGGTGACACACCAATTAGACCCTAGTGGTTATTTGAATTTACTCCAAAATCCTTCAGGTACTTTGCATCTTTGATTTATTTGTGGCTTGAAGATTTTGATAGTATAGATCTTTGATTGGTCGATATATGTCACTCTTCACTAGATATATAGAACTTCCAATCTTTACGGATATTATGTAATGTTACTATATGGAAAGTACCTAGTTGGTCTTATTACAATCCACAATTGAATGACACTTATAATTAAATGTAGGATAAATGGTCAAATTAAAATGATAAATGGCTTTTGTATCGCAACAGGAAAATGTCACATTCTCATTGCTAAGGTCCAAGATTCACAACCGGATGTGCCAAGTGGAAATGTAGCTTGCATGGTTGTGTCAAAGAATATTACAAAATAAGAAAGCTACAGTCACACTTGCATGGATTTCATCGTATAGGAACTATTATCCCACAAGCTAGGATAGGTTGTAGAAGAAAAGAGGAGCAATGCATGAAGGTGCAACCTGCACGATGGAGACAACAAGCACATGCTTGAAAAAGGACAGTGGAGTTTAAGTGCATAAAGAATTCAAGAGTCTTTCAAAAAAAGAAAAAAATGATGTTTAAGAGGCAATGGGAGCATATAGCCCAGGTGCATACAAGTATCGAGCCTAAGAGGCTGATACTTGTAGTTTCACTATCCTCTTTGTGTGGATTTAATGGGTTCATGCATGAATCTTTTCGTGAGCAGATAAAGGAATTGAACAACGAATCCATGCATGACATATTTTTGTTGCTTGCTTCACGTGTATCTTGTGAAGATGCACATGTGCAAGATGCCATCAAAGAGGTGCTAGAAAACGAGGCTGATACTTGTAGTTTCACTATCCTCTTTGTGTGGATTTAATGGGTTCATGCATGAATCTTTTAGTGAGCGGATAAAGGAATTGAACAACGAATCCATGCATGACATATTTTTGTTGCTTGCTTCACGTGTATCTTGTGAAGATGCACATGTGCAAGATGCCATTGAGATCCCAAGAACTTTCTATCACCTCTTTATTTGGCAAAAAGGCAAGAATATATTGCATCATTTGAAAGTTGGTTGCATTGGTCACAAAAAAATAAGATTATCACAGAAAAAGATGCATGGGTCCAAGGCAAAGTGCATATTGCTCTATGTGACTATCTTGACATGAGGAGCATTGCCTCCTTGGATGTGGTGGTTAGTATATAGTTATTATTTGTTTAAAAAAAATTGCATTTAAAAAAGAAGTTTGAGTTCATAATACAAACGATTTTTGTCAATGGTTGGGTTTTGAAGAAAGCAGTCTAATGGTTCAATTTTCAAATAGGATTCAAGTGTGCATACAGGCAGTCAGGGTCCAAAGAAAAAGTTATCCATGGAAAGGTAATACATATGGTTTTGTTGTAAATAGCATGAATATGCTTTTACATTAATAGTTGAAATAGGTTTGATAGCATATTGTCTTTTTGCTTTTACAGAAGCATCAAAGTTGGTTTCTTACAAGAGTCAGGAATGAGGTATGAATAAATTCTAATTTGTGTTGCTTAACAGAAAGAAGACAAAATATTAATGTCAATAGCTCAAAAGAAATTGAGAAATATATCTTGTTAGATAAAAATATAGTAAGCCTTGTAGATGTCAAACAAGAAGATGCGTGTCATCCTTCTCTAAGTGTTGACTTGGTAAGAACTCTTGATCTCTTTCTCTAAACACTCTACATGATATTTTTGGATTATGCATATTGGACGTTGCTAACTATATATTAAACATTTTTTCTAGAAACAAGATAATCATGAAGTTGAGCAAAATCCCATCTATTATATTTCTACTAGTGATGATGATACATCTATGGAGTGGCACGACAATTCGGATTTGGGATTGGAGGTGTTAAGATATTTACATGTTTTATGCATGTACTAGTGTAATGTGAGAAGAGGTTAGGTGGTATTGAGAATAATGGACTAATGCCATGCTTCATTTCTAGGATGGATATTCACAACACTCAACAATGGAAGCAGTCCATGTATCTATTTCACAAATCTTATTTTTTTTACATACACAATAACAATTCTTATCTTTCTTTCCAGCATACCAAAATAGGTTGTAAATGTTAGGCATTGAAGGAATTGCGATCTAACAAAGGGTGGTATCTTCCTACAAATAAAGACCAGAAGGTTTGATTTATTTATGTGTTTTATATTTTATTCTTTGTTAATTTTACCAAAGGATTATGATATATCAGGTTACTTTTGTCTAATTTGGATCGTAACGTCGTGAAAAGAGAGAGAAGCCCAAAAAAGGCAAATTTGTTAGATTTTCTATTTAGATTGGCTTCAGTATAGAGACCAAGAGCATTGGTAACAAGAGATACTATGATTTTCATGTCATTGCATTGGGGGCTGAAACTTGTAATTCAAGAGTTATGTTAAAAGATAACAAAATTTACATGGTTATTTAGGTACCGAAATGTCTATCTACACTCATTAGCATGCCCAAAAAGAATAGTTGATTGTAATGAGGCAGTTGCAAATGCCATTATGTGTGAGGAGATGACAACAATACATATGGACCTATTCTTCTTGTAAGATTTGCACGTTATTTGAGCTTATGAATCTGCTTTGTTGTCTTTTTGTGTTATACTAACGTTTGATACTTACTTGAATCTAGGTTTTTGGAATATAGGTGAGAATCCTCTATGGTATTTAGCCGCAAGCAGGAGAACTAGAAATGGAGAGTATTTGTTCTTAGATGAAAAACTAGCTAGACACTTGTTGTGACCACAAGATCTATCTATGTACAAGATGTCATTTTTTCCCCTCTGTAATAAGTAAGTGTACACATTTGAGTCATGTTATGTAACATATCTACATTTTTAAAATATAAGGTTTTGTGAAAAATGAAATAGATTGTTCATCTTTTCAAACTTTAATTGCTTCAAATTGTAGTACACATTGGAGAGTGTTCATCTTACATAATCCCGAGATTGAGAAGGACCAGATAGGGAGCTTGCCAAGATCCCCTTCCATTTTGTACCTTGATTCATTGAGTAAGGGCATTCCCAAAGCCTCCTTGGAGGTCTTTCACAGGTTGCCTGTGTCTCTTCTGATTTTTTCCATTTCATAGTTATAAAATAGTTTGCAATATGAGAATAAAATGTCAAGAAAGAAACTGAAACATGGGCTCCACCATTTCCCTGTGGGTGCCCTATTGTTTTACAAGTGTCTATGTGGTAATGCAGGGTTTTGAAGATATACGCATGCCACACTACAAATGTAGACCTTGCCAAGTGCATTAGCAGCATACTTACGGGCAGTCCTCTATTTGTAAAGGTATGTTCTTTAACAAAACTTTTCTATTTGGGCATTTAGGTTTGGTTTTTTTGGATCTATGGGTTAGTAGGGAGAATGAGAAATATCATGCATGTGATTGTGTAAAGGTCTGTCAACAGCCAAATGTGATTGATTGTGGAGCTTATGTGATGAAATTTATTGAGGAGCTTGTCTATTGAGAAGAAGATGCAAAGCTCTATGTAGTGAAAGACAAGAAATGGTGTAACTGATTTGTAAGCACCAAAAGAAGACTCATGTTGAAGATAAAATTGACCCATTTTTCTTAAATATGGAATGCAGCTAATGTTTTATCATAAATATCTTGCAATTTTATGTGTGTAGATGACTTCAAGTTGGTTTAAGCAAGATCAAGTCACAGATCTTAGGGTTCAATTGAGAACATGGACTGCTCATCAAATAGCTGAAAATCCCCAAAAGAAATGTAGAAGTATGAATAGATTCGATCGTGGTTATGCATTTTCATACTCTTTCTATGCTTTCTTTCAATGCATAGACTTAACAGATTTTTTCTTTATTTTCAACAGATGTTCAATGGGAAGGAGAGATTAGTGGGGTTGTAGGTGATGAAGAGATCACTAAAAAGGATAGCCAAGTGTAAACTTGTTTATTTAGCTTAGCGACTACAGAAACTTTTTGGCAATGGTGCTTGGGGATGTTGGAGTGTGATCCTTATAGGGGCCTCTTGTAATTTCGTGGTGAAGTGTCATAAGAATTGTGTAAAAAACTAGGATGATCCGCCGACTTAGATTGAAATATGACTGAGGTATCTTAAGCAAGGGCTTTGGGATGTTGTTGCACCCAAAACATCCTAACATTCATCAGTGACACCACAGAGGGCAAACAAAGACCTTTCCAAAAAGCTATGGGATAGCACTTCATTTATGCCAGAGATCTACAATTGTGGTTTCACCTGAATTAACAAGGCACCTTTATCAAGGCTTTCGGCCCTTCTTGCATTCCAAAAATCCCAACTATCATCCTAGGGGTATTTCAGGGAAACCAAGAGGCTTTCCAAATAGCCCTAGAGTCCTGTTTTATGTAGGCCGCAGTTCAACATGCACAACCCTACATGAATTAAAATATGGCCAAACTCAGCTGATTCTTGACTCAAGCTTTCTAAACCACAATCAATTGATGTTGATGCTAATGTTCATTGATACCCATACGTGGGTGGGATTGGGCTCTATTCATGTTAGACATTTAACTTGGATTGAAATCTGACTAAGGTATCTTGAGCAAGGGTTTTGGGACATTGTTCCACGCAAAACATCCCAACATTCATATGTTAAGTCATGAAGGGCAAACACATACCTTTCTAAAAAGCTATGGGGTAGCATTTCATTCATACTAGAGTCTAAACAGAACCAGAACCCTGTTTTATGTAGGCCAAAGTTCAATGTGCACAACCCTACATGCCAGAGTTCAGCATGCACAACCCTACTCAGGTGACTCCTTCACTCAAGCTCTCTAAATGGCCATGGAGCCACAATCAATTGATGCTAATGCCAATGTTCATTACACCCATACATGGGTCTGTAAATAGTTTAGGGACCGCGCTCGATTCATGGCAGAGATCCGACTTAGATTGAAATCTGGCTGAGGTTTCTTGAGCAAGGGTTTTGGGACATTGTTGCACCCAAAACATCCCGACATTCATCGGTGACATCATAAAAGGCAGACACGGACCTTTCTCAAAAGCTATGGGGTAGCATTTCATTCATGCCAAAGTTCTACAATTGTGGTTTCACTTGAATCAATCTCTGGCCAAGGTACATTTATCAAGGCTTTTGGGCCGCTTCTTAAATGCCAAATATCCCAGCCATCATACTAGGGGTATTTCAGGGAAAGTAGGAGGCTTTCCCAGTAGCCTCAAAGCCCTATTTTATGTAGGCCATAGTGCAGCACGCAAAGCCCTACATGAATTATAATCTGGCCAAACTCAAGTGACTCCTTGACTCAGGCTCTCTAAATGGCCATGGAACCACAATCAATTGATGCTAATGCCAATGTTCATTGACACCCATACATGGGTCTATAAATAGTTTTGGGACCGTGCTCAATTCATGCCAGAGATCCGACTTAGATTGAAATCTAACTGAGGTTCCTTGAGCAAGGGTTTTGGGATGTTGTTGCACCTAAAACATCCTGGCATTCATCGCTGACATCATAGAGGTCTGGCCAAGGTACCTTTATCAAGGCTTTTAGGCACTTTTTAAATGCCAAATATCCCAGCCATCATACTACCTTAGAGCCCTGTTTTATGTAGGCTAGAGTACAACACACAGAGCCCTACATGAATTATAATCTAGCCAAACTCAGGTGACTCCTTGACTCAGGCTCTCTAAATGGCCATGGAACCACAATCAATTGATGCTGATGCCAATGTTCATTGATACCCATACATGGGTCTGGTAAATAGTTTTGGCACCGTGCTCGATTCATGCCAGAGATCCGACTTAGATTGAAATCTAACTAAGGTTTCTTGAGCAAGGGTTTTGGGACGTTGTTGCACCCAAAACATCTTGGCATCATAGAAGGCGAACATACACCTTTCTAAAAAGCTATGGGGTAGTATTGCATTCATGCCAAAGTTCTACAATTGTGGTTTCACTTGAATTAATCTCTAGCCAAGGCACCTTTATCAAGGCTTTTGGGTGCTTCTTGCATGCCAAATATCCCAGGCATCATCTTAGGGGTATTTTCGAGAAATCAGAAGGCTTTCCAAATGGCCTCAGAGCCCTATTTTATGTAGGCCAGAGTGTAGCACGTAGAGCCCTACATGAATTAAAATATGGACTTAGATTGCAATCTGGCATAGGTATCTGGAGCAAGGGTTTTGGGACGTTGTTGCACCCAAAACATTCTGACATTCATCCGTGAAGTTATCAAGGGCAAACATAGACCTTTCTAAAAATCTATGGGGTAGCAGTTCATTCATGCCAGAGCCTAATTAGCCCAAGAGCCCTATTTTATGTATGCTAGAGTTCAGCATGCGACACACAATCCAAAATCCTTGAAAGAGGAAATAATTTCTAGTAATTGCACATTAGTCATCACCCTCTTATCAAGCATTACAAATAAAAAACTGAAAATAACTCCCACACAATGTCCAAAGAAAAGGCACATATGAATGCAATCTACCATAGATACCTTTCTTGTGACAAAAACATTTAGAAAATACAAATTCGGACTCCAATGCAAAATAGAATGAAAAAAAACTTTAGAAAATATATATTCATGTTGTGAAGTTAAAGCGGGAGAATGTGAGGTGACACCAATGTATTACAATTACAACATATTTTCAATGTATATTTGCAATTCCCTCTTGTAGCTACATCCCTACAAATAATTATAGTAGCTCCATCCTCACTATTGATGCTTTAAGACCTCGTAACACTTCCCCATCATCAGTTCGAATGTTGAACTCTCTTTCATCCCTTTTGTCACCCATATTACCCACGACATCTATGACATCATTATATTGATGTTCTAACAAGTATATATTCACTCTTCTTCCTATCAGAAGAGATATTGTGCTCTTATCAACAAGGCTGCATGGCAAAGGTAGCATTGCACCACATGTGCTGCAAGACAAATCCTCTCTTGCATCGATAACAAGGGTCTTCACACAACAAAAATTACACATGTACTTTGACGTACTGTCAAGTCTGACACAGTTCCTCCCTTTGATGTGTTTTCAAGATTTGGAGGGTGTGATGGATGGAGAAACAATTTTTTTCTCCCGAGGTGGATGAGTTGTTAAAGTACTACCACCATCCATGCAACATGTATGTTTGTTACCATGGCCAAGCCTAGTTTCTATGACATGAGCCTAAACTTGTCATATGGACCCTCTACTTGGTAAATCTATTTCATTTGGGACAAACAAATGGGATGTCACTTCAATCGCATAGAGGGGTCCATTGTGCATAGATGAGCTAACTTTTTTCCCATTTAGAATGATCTCCTCAATTGCTGAAAGGTGGTTTCTCAGTCTCCCAATCATATGCAAGATCTCTTGTCCCATGTTTGATCCATTTGTGGTCAATTCTTCATGACAAGAATCTTGAATGTGGCTATCTACTATTGGATCATCCTCATGCTGAAGCAATGAATGGATGTTGTCAATGATCGGTAACAAAGGATGTAGAAGTGGAAAATGTTCTTCAACAACCAGCCTCACACCTCATAAGTGTTTGCAAGATGTGTCTGCATCAAGACAATCATAGTACATGGTTTGAAAGCACACATGATACCAATTATCTTGAATTTTCTTGCTTCTTAATTTGAAGAGTAGGCTGATGTCGCTCACAAGAATAATAGATGTGGGATCGAATTTGTATCTTTCCACAAGACGAAATCCTCCTTGCAAACGTGTTGTATGTGTGCGAGATTTTCCATAATGAGCAAATCTATCAGAATCTCTTGCTCGTTGAAGAATAAGTATATTTAGAAAGATGGGATTTCAAAATGCTTAACACATAGGAGCACAAGACAAGCTCATACTTACCAATCTCTTGCTTTTTCTTGAAAAATTCAAGAAGTGTGCCACCCATACATGTGCCAATCTTTGTATCTCCTACCAAGGCTATGAGCAAGTCATGAATGTTGCGATTTACTTGCCCATCCAACAATGTGTATTTAATGTGTTGCCACAATCTCTCGACAAGATTAGTTGTCTCCACCCCACCATGCGGGAATAGCCTATCATAATGGCTCCAAATCCGTCTCCATTGGCAATGTGGCCCACACCAGCCATTTGTAACCCCACCAGCCATTTGTAACATAAGGATCCACACCTTCATATCCAGAGAATTCTTCTAGCAGTGCTTCATACCGAGTGTTGAATTCCTCAAGTGTAGGGGAATACATCATCCCACACATTGTTGCATATAGCTGATCCTTAACACCCTCAGGCACCTTGGGTAATAAATGCTCTACCCATGCCTTCTTCACATGAAACCAACACAACAGAACATGACAGTGTAGTCGAGTAGTATGATCTATGTCCCAACAAGCTGGATCATCAATGACAACTTTATTTATTGCATTGAACTCCATCGGGGACTTATCTATAATTATGGCTCGTGGCCTGATGTGCCCAATCCTAGAGAACAATGTGGTGAATGTTACCTCCAATGCAATGTTCTCATGGCCTTTCCCAGGATCTTTGCTGCAGAGCATGAACTGTACTGGAATGCCATTACCCTTTTGATTTGGCACCACAACTACATATAATGGAAGCCCATACTTATTTGTCTTGAATGTGCTATCCACGGCCCATCCACGGCCCAAGCATTGTCAGTTGAAAACCTTTATGCTATGTCAAGCATGAACTCATCCACATCATAAAAGAGCCATCCTTGTTCTGAACCCAAAGTACAGGAGAGCGAAAAGGAGAGGAACTGGGCTATATCAAAATAAATGGTCTTTCTCTTGGCTCTTTAGCAAAAGGATTGTACGGTTGGTGGAAAATGACCTAACACAACATTACAAGACTGGTCAAATCTCACTTTTCACAACATATGTTATCTAGGATGACTAGAAGCGGGGTAGTTTGTACTACCTTCCCTTGTTGGAAAAGTTTTTTTGCTTCTAGGGTCATGGCCTCCCAGTCTGACATGTTTTGTCCAACAAAAGAAAAAGATTAGAACGACTCTAGTGGCACCCAAAAAAATCATCAACAAAGTTCTTAAACCAAGCATGTCTACCCCCAGCTCATAGATTGTATGAGAGCCTATTGATCGCTCTACGTATCATGAAGAATCTGAAGGTTGTTGCCTCAAGAATATACACACGATCTCTAAGCAAAGCCTCCTTTGAAAGAGACATTCTGCTAACATGCCGTGCACTACCATCATATAAGTCTGCAGTGCAACATTCAATAACCGTGGGATGAACTGGAAGATGATATAAATCTAACCAACTTCCAGGCACATGCCCCTTATGACAGTTGGCCACTTTCAGCTCACACTTCTCCCCTCCAAGAGAGTACACACGAACAAGAAAAGGACATCCACACTTTCCACTTGACTTGCGATGTGTATTGCGATGCACGAATCTAACCTTTTGCCTTGTCGGACAAAGCCCCCATGATGACATCTGTAGTCAGTAAAATTTGGTGCAACTCTTACAATAAACAGACGAACCTTGTACATAATTGAGATTTCCTCCAATCTCTTAGGTAGAGATTTGGCTACAGTAGATATCGTTTCATGGAAAATTTGATGCTGATGATTTGCCATCCTGCCCTGGCAACCACATGCACTAATGTAATCTTGTACAAATGATGATGGTATGCCATGGCAGCGGCGAGCATGGACACACCATAGTGCACTCATGGAAGTCATAGTGCTTCCAATACAAACGTGAGAACCATCACTTGAGATGTGAAAAGATTGCACTATGGAGGGCTACTCCTTAAGAAATGGTATGCAAATTGTAGGTCGATCAACTAGGTAAACCCGCTGATGTTAATCGATGCCAACTCCCATGCACAAGTTTTCCCTTATGCAACTCCATCGTCGACAATCAATGTTCATTCCAGTTGTCCAACATCAAGCCATATAATGCCAAGTCAAAACTCAATCCATGTTTTAATCGATACATTGATGTATTTATGAAAGGGCTATCCATAACATCAGTGATCAATTCATCCATTGTCTCTTCCATCTCATTGTCAGAATCAAAGCTTGTGAGCTTGAAGAGTACTCTTTATCCTTGCAATGCTACCAACATGTGAAAGGAGCATTAGTAGATGATAACCTAGATGCTGATCATGGAAGAGCTAGTAGAGCTGACCTCTAGCTATATAAAAAGTCCACACACGACACAAAAAGGACAACAAATGCTTGAGTACAACAACATATAGCACAAAATCCTCTGGTTCTTTTCTTTGTATATGATTTTGTGGTAGTTTAGGCTTCCCATATCTCTTGAGAGTTGCATGTAGGGCTCTTCAAATAGCCATAGAGTGGTTCTTGATATGGGCCAGAGTCTTACATATGTGGATCCAAATGAATGAAATTGTGGCCATGATATTTGTAGCAAGGCTTTTGGATGTGTGTTGCACCCAAACCACCTCATGGTTCCTATAAAGTGGCTTTAAAGGAAAACATGGGGAGCTCTTGGGAATTGACTTCCATGACTGGTAAAAGCAGTTTTGGGGTGCTAGTTGAGGTTCTAGCATGGCTACAGGCTGCTCACAAAAATGGATGGATTCTTAGTCGTTTGGACTCAATTTGAGACGAGATCTACGTCGTTGCGAAGAGCACGGGTGGCTCTTTGATCCTATTACATCAGCTTGGGCTGAAAGGCTACTGGTAAAAGCAGTTTTGGAAAGAAAGACAAGGGGAGCTCGAAAGCGCAGACTCGTGGACAGGCTACCTACGAGTGCACTGGACATTGGAGGCTTGCGGAGAGCATGGATGAGAGGTTATGGGCCAAAGCTACAGACGAATACAAGCTAGTTAAGGAGGTTCTCATGGATGGGCATGGAACATGACATCCATATGTAGGAGGGCGGTATGACACCAAAGATTGATATTTTTTTAATTTGGCATTGGTATTGTTTTCTCTATGTTTGATAAGAGTTTGAGTATCAAGTGATAGCCTAGCGGCTCTCACTTATTTCTATTTTGTAAGATGTTGTATGGGATTGAGAGGATGGGTGGAATGGATCATTGTAAATACCATAGGTATGAATTATAAATACCTTGGTATGGGATGAGAGTTATTTGTGTATGGGATATTATAATGGGATTTTTAGAAAATAGGAAGAGTGAGTCATATAAAGAGGTGGGCTCATGTCCATGTGTTCCAATAATATAAGAGAAATCACATGCCAAGCATGTGGAAGGCATGTGGAGGAGTGTGGAGTCAAGAGGAATCCTTCTAGAATTCCTATGTAAGGAGGATGTGGACATATGGAAAAGAGAGGGTCCCGATGGGCTCCATGTGGGGAGACTCTTGACTTTCTCAATATTTTAAGAGTCTTGAGCATCTTTTGATGAGACACATGGCAAGAGTAGCCAAAAAGGACACGGATAGTGGCATACGAGCTAATGTGATTGATGGGAAAAGGAATCTACATGCAGTAATTGTAAATGGGTGAAGGAGGGTGATAAAATCTCTATAAAAGGAGCCCTCCTCTCCCTTGTTCATCATCTCTTCCACCATAAGGCCTCATGTTGTTGTAGCTCCAATCTCCTCAAGCCTCTTCCATGAGCCTTCTCTCCCTCTTGTAGATATTCTCTTATGTAGACTCTTGAGTCCATCTCTCTCTAGTTTATTGTCTCTCTCTATGAGTAGTCTTGGAGCTTCCGCTCCCTCTTGCTCGGGGGGGTCACTCATCATATGTAACCCTATCACGTGAGTTCAACAGAAGGATATTTTTTATTTCTAAAATTTACAGAAATAAATATACATAAGGGACTATTTAAAATAGTTTTGGGAAAAATTTACAAATTTGTATAGAAAAGGGGTACATTTTATTAATGAAAAATTAACAGATAAGGGATTTTAGAAATAGGCCTTGAATGCAGGGTTTATAAATAGTGACCCCCCCGAGCCCTCTTGTATGTATGAAACCTCTTCTTCTCCCTTGTGTTTGTAGTATTTTGAGTGTATTTGAGTGGAGTCTTACTCTCATGGCAATGAAAGTCACTTCTTATCATTTTCCTCGAGTCTCCATTTCTTTTTTCCATTCCTATGTCCTTTTCTCTCTCTATTCAAGTCTCTAAAGTAGTTCTTGTTCGGCCGCTCACTATGCACACATGGTCCATCTATTTCCCGAACCACCATGCAAGCTTCCTACTCTCCTTTAGGCAAATTCTAGGGGTATTGGATCGTTGATAATTGTGGAGCCTTGAGCGAGTAGTTTGCTTAGGCAAAATCTGCATGGGCAGATGGCAGTGAATATAGTAGTTAGACCCCCTATTAATATTTGGCCTATAACTTTCTCCCCGATGGTCTGATTTCAATGAAACTTACATCAGCGTGAAGCTCTCTTTAAGGGTCTCCCTCGTATGTAACTAGTTTCTTGCATTGGGTCCAGGACAAGAAGTTATGAGTCAATGTGTATGACTGTTTATTTCTATGGAAGTTTTTTCCCCCTTTCAGTAAACTGTCCATATCTCTTCAACCGGTTATCTGTTTTCAATGAAAATTATATCAACGCGAAGCTCTCTTTAAGGATCTCCCTCCATGTAGCTAGTTTCTTACATTGGATCCAAGACAAGAAGTTATGAGTCTCTGTGTATGACTATTTATTTCTATGGCAGTTTTTACCCCCTTTCAGTAAACTATCCATATCTCTTCAACCGGTCATCTATTTTCAACGAAACTTATATCAATATAAAGCTCTTCAAAGCACATCCCTATATGCCCTTTAATTTCTAATATCAATTTTTTGGTGGAAGTGATAGACCTCTGTGTTTTCTAGCAGTTTGTAGAATGATTTTGAGCCATTTCTAGAGGCTTCTATGAAGGAGGTGCCATGTTTCCTCGGAATTTACCCATCCAGCCAAATCATCCCCTTCAAGCCAATAGATATATATCAGTTCATGTCATGTGAAGCCAAAATATCTTCTTCCAACAATGCATCGCTCTTCTCTTTGGCGCCGACCGGCTTAGTGAGATAATGGCCTCTACGGATCCTTTTCTTCTCCCAATGCTGGACTACAACGTCACTTGGGATGTTACCATATTCATTCTCCTCTAAGGAAAGCAAGGAGAAAGATATGATGTGGTTTTCTTTGCATGGAAATATTTTCATCTCTCTTTGCAAGTGATAAGGGTCTCTATTATTAAGAGTGGGAAGAGCAGGAAGCTAAGAGGTGCATGAAGTTTCATTACCCCCAACTTCATGTCACATATTTTTGGTGGAGACGCTGGGTACGTTTGGTATTGGATTCATCCCACCTTACTAAACGATCTTGGGTGTACTTGATTGCATGTTATGTCTAGTATAGGCATGTGATTTCTGATGTGATAAAGAAGATAACTAGAAGAACTCCGTTAGAAGATATTGCAGCCCATTTAAGAGAACTTGAAGATTGTGAAGGTGATGCTCAAGCTATTCGCACGGTCATTATGATCATATCCTTTATGTTTACACTCTTGAATATGTTGGTGAATCGACAATGCCGTCAACAGGCACAATGATAGATTGGGCATTGTTTCATGTACTGGTAGCTTGGTGTGAAGAAGAGTTGAGTCTTTGGATAGTTTTTGACTATAACAATGGAGTGGTGATTCTCAATGCTTTCAACTTCTTTTGCTATGCAAATGATAAAGAGTACAATGTCTTGAAGCTGTTCCAACTATGAGAAGGGTGATTCTTAAATGCATGTATACACAATGTTTTCATGGTGTTGGTTGGTCACTTATTTTTGAAGATTTTGTTAAGGATCACATTGTGGAGGGTTTTCAACAAGTGGTTATGCATAATATGTTGGTCTTGGTATACTAAGGCTCTATGGGATCTTGTTTAGATCTTGTTTGGGACATTAGTTGGATCTTGATGTTTCCTTTTTGTGTTTCATCATGGTGAAGATTCTAGTGTTTCAAGGGACCCAAGGGAAAGACCCAGAGTCTTATCTTTGGGATTTTGTTCAAGGATGCCAGCTTTCTGGATGATCCATGAAGGATCGGGCAGAGATTTTGCCTGATTTTCTTGAAGGTGTAGCCTTGAGTTGGCATAAGGCCTTGCCGAACTCTACCAAGGAGGATTGGGACCAAGTGGTGGCAGCAATGAAGCAGAGATTTGGGGCAGTGGAGTCGCCAAATGCTTTGATATTGCAATTGGAACAATTCTATCAAGGAGAGGGTGAGATGGTCTCTACATTGGCAATCCAATATGAAACTTTATGGACAAAGTCTGAAAGGGCAGCTTTGCGAGCACATCATCGGCCCCTCAAAGTCTCTCAGGGCAGGAGCAATTTAAGATGAGCAAATTTGTTATGGCTTTGGAGCCTCGTCTTCACTCAAAAGTAATGAGTAAAGATCCAACAGCATGCATGGAGGCACTTCGCATTGCAACCAAGAAAGAAGCTCGGGGGGTGCACTACTAAGAAACCCTACGTATCATGTGCATTCAAAGGTTATTAAAAAAACCCTCAACTAAAATTTATCCCACAATAAAAACACCCCTCTTTACTTATAAACTAAGTGTTTTTTTCTGAAACTTGAATAAAAACCCCTCCTATTATTGCTCGGGGGGGTCACTATGTATAAACCCTCTATATCACGTGCGTTCAAGGCCTATATTTAAAGTCCCTTATCTGTAAAAAATTTCATTAATAAAATGTACCCCTTTAATATATAAATATGTAAATTTTAACTATTTTAAATATGCCCTTATGTATATTTATTTCTGTAAATTTTAGAAATAAAAAAAATCCTTCTGTTGAACTCACGTGATAGGGTTACATATGATGAGTGACCCCCCCCAGTGTTATTGTAATTTTGTTAATTTTTTTCAAAAAGTTGGATTAAAATACCCCTCCTTCTGAATGCACGTGGTACACTAAATTCTTTTAGGTGAACCCCCCGAGGAAAGAAGCTTCTATAAAGATCGAATCCTCTTTTGTGTCTTCAATAGCTTCAACTCCTAAGGTGGAGGTAATGGACACTCCTCAGGTACCAAAATCCTCTGAGTTAGATCATAATATCTCCCAATTGATGGCAAAGTTTGCTGATTTGAAATTGCATTTGGTTAATGCACGACAACCTAGAGCACCAAAGAGTGAAGATAGGCCTCCAGATAAGAGTGGGGTCACTTGCTATGAATGTAATGAAAAAGGTCACTATCACCCTGAGTGTCCTAGATTGAGAAAGAAAGAAGAAAAACAAGTATCCTTGTTAGAAGCTTCTTCAGGGGATGAGGAAAGAGAGGTAATGATGGCTAAACGAGGGCTTGGTAAAGCAAAAGAAGAAGAAGAAAGCAAGGAAGAAGTAATTGAGGGACATCAAGAAGAGGAACGTCGTATTAAGAAAAAGAGGGCATCTAGAAGGAGAATTAGCCAATTAGACTTTCCTTTAGGACAAGGCATTGGAAGCTATGACTTGTTCTCCGACCTTAAAGAAAAGGAAGCTCATATCACCTTTGGTCAATTACTTGCTTTGTCTCCAAAACTACGGAAGGAATGGGGAAAGCTAGCAAGCACAAGAGTGTTAAAGAAGAAAAAGAAGAAAAGTTCCATTCCTATTGTTCAAAAGGTAGATATAGATGTTGGTGATGATGTACTTATGGTTGATGTGATCATTGATGGTCAAGTGATTTCTAATGTTTACATTGATGGAGGTGCATCGATTAATGTTATGAGTGAGAAGACTATGATAGATGCTGATTTAAAATACTCTAGTACTACCTCTACTTATCACATCAAATTGGCTGACAACACTAGGCTTGGTAGGGAGTTGTGAAGAATTTAGAAGTGGATGTATGTGGAATTTCTATGCCGACTACTTTTCAAGTGATCCCTACCAAGCCAGATGCACGTGTCTATCCATTGATTTTGGGAAGGCCTTGGCTACGCAAGGTGAAGGCTGTTCAAAAGTGGGATACTGGAGAATTGGTTTTGCAGTTAAATGATAAGAAGATGTGCTACAACATCAGAAGCCACAAAAAGGAAGTTGTCAAGGAGGAGTCTTCAACATTAGAGAGTTCGAGCTCTGACTTAACCGATGAAGAAGAGACAGGGTGTAGCTCCGAGGAGTCCAGCTCAGAGGTTGAGGTGGAAGGAGTGGCCTTTGGTCTTTGTCTTGGTGCTGATCGGGATGTGAGTCAGGAGGGAACAAGGTGGTGGTGCAAGAAGATCCTGTAGAGACACTTCATGTGGAGGATGTGGAGCACACTAAAAGACGCCAATGCAATGAAGAGCTTCTTGGTGATTCTCTATCAAGTAGTGAGAAGCTCCAATACTTAGATATGTTAGATGATTTTCCATGTGTCTTTGCAACAAGCTATTCACAAGTTCGACCAGTCTCTCTTGTGGAGCATAAGATTGAGTTGAAGCCAGAAAGCAAGCCAGTTGTGCAACGCTTAAAGCAATTGGGGGTGATCCAAGCTGAGGCACTAAAGAAAGAGGTAACACAACTACTTGAGGCGGGATTTATCTTTCCTATTGATGACTCAGAATGGATATCTCTTGTAGTTGTCACATCAAAGAAAGGAAATAAGTGGCAGGTTTGTGTGGACTTTCATCCTTTGAATGCATGCACTAAGAGGGATCATTTTCCTTTGCCATTCCAAGATGAAAAACTAGACCAAGTAGCAGGGCATGAGATATATTCTGTATGTGATGGCTATTCTGGGTACTTTCAAATTGGTATTCGAGAGGAAGATCAAAAGAAAACATCATTTGTCACACCTTGGGTAGTTTTTGCTTACAGAGTGATGCCTTTTGGGTTGACCAATGCACCAGCTACATTTCAAAGGTTCATGAGTCAAGTGCTTGAGCCTTACTTGGGAAAGTTCATAAGGGTGTCTTTGGATGATTTTTGCAGTTATTCTCGGCGCATAGATCACATGGAGAAGTTAAAGATGGCCTTAGCTAGGATTGATGAAGCAAAAGGGTGTCTAAATCCTAGCAAGTGTCATTTGGCTCAAACAAAAGTAGTCTTGTCGGGGCATATTGTGTCTAAAGAAGGCCTGCAAATGGATCCTGACAAGGTTCAAGCAATCATGGCATTGCCTCACACATCATCTCCATGAATGAAATTCATATTGATTTAAAGCCTGAGACCTTTATTGCCACATGTGCTCCTATTTGTAGCTCAGGGGGTTCACCTCCAAAAAATTGAGTGTACCATGTGCATTCAAAAGGAGGGGTGTTTTAATCCCACTTTTGAAAAAAATTTAACCTGATACAATAACAAAAGGGGTTTTTAAATTCAACTTTAAAAAAAAATTTGTTAGTTCATAAAGTAAAGAGGGGTAATTTAATGGGAAGGAAAATTTTAGTTGAGGGATTTTTAAAATACGGTTGAACACAAGTGATACCTAGGGTTTCTTAGTAGTGCACCTCCTGAGATTGGTGGGCATCGAATCACTCTGATTCTTCAATTACTTAATTGCTCCCTCTTAGGCCCCCTCTTAGCAGTTAACATAAGGTTTAGTCACAATTAATCGCTCCCTCTTCCTCTCCCTCGCCACTGCTCACGGAATTGCTCGAAATGGAGCAATTCCGTGCTGCCATCTCTCCCCTGTGAGAAGCTTCTAGAATGGCAAATTCTAGTCGCTTCTCCTACATACACCTTAATTTCTGCACCCTGCACCTTAATTTATGCGCCGTGCACCTCAGTATTTCCTGCTGCGCTAAGGTTAACACACTGTGAACCTAGCAGAATGTGTAATCATAAGAGTGGCATGGCGCGTTTGCCCCGCCGAGCTTCTTCTCTCCCGTCTCTTAAACCCCAAGCCTGCCGCATTTTGCTTGTTGTGCCTCTCTGCTTCATTGTCTTGACCTCCATATCTTCCGTGGCTGTTGCCTTACTTGGTCTTCTTTCTCCCCTTCCCTTGCCCACCTCACCTAACGGCTTGAAGCCGCTTCCCTGGCGCTTCTTAGAAGCTACCGGCAGCTTCAGAATCCGCTGTGTTGAGTTTGCGGGAATCCATCCACCATCCGCCCACCCTCGTGCTCCTCAGATCTTCTTGGCAGCTGTGATTTTCAATCGGGTGTTTGGACATGACCGTTTTGGGGTCACTCCTTATGAATGCAAGCAATGGATCGAGTACATGTTCTATGCAGGTGTAGAGCACATTTTCTGGTATGACTCAGCCCACAGCAATGCTGAGTCTCAAAGGCCGTACTTAGAAGGTTACATCGACGGAGGACTTCTCACTTACCACCGCTTTCATCGACTCTTCCCTGGAAAGATCAGAGACGGATTTCATTTTGAACAAGACACTTCGTATTGCCATTTTTTGTCCAATTTCAAGGGCAAAGCAAAATGGGTTGTTCAGATGGATGTCGACGAGTATCCGTTTAGTCCTTCAGATTCGGAGAGCTGCTTCCTTCAACGAGCAGTCAGGGAGTTTGAGGAAAGAATGCCGAATGTGACTCAAATTCTTCTACAATGTATGACCTTCGCAGGCAACCCTGAAGGTGATCTGGAGAATGGGTGGTTGATTGAAAAGTACCAACGAAGAAAGTACGAGACAGAGGGTGTTGAAACGGGATACCTCAGCAGACAGAAGCCCATATTTCGGTCTGATCTTTGCAAGGGAGTCATTGCGAACAATCCCCATGTGGTATGGATGGAAGATGGGATGACTACGGTTGCAAAAGAGGAAAAGATCCGTATGAACCATTATTGGGGTGCGAGAGAGACTAATTTTGGGCCAGACACTCTGGAAATTCGTGAGATGCTGGTGCGTGACTCGAGCATTCAGCCTGTTGCATCTCGGATCAAGCAAGCTACTGGGCTAATAAAAAAGGAAGATGATAAGGTTGGCATGTTTCTGCGTTGGATGGTGAGGGCATGAACTTTTCATTCTTTCGGGAGGGGAGTTGAACTTGTCTGTGTGTACAAGACTTCGAGCTTGCTTTCAGGATCACGTCTCATGCCAGCGCGCCTGGTCACCATTTGAGCTGAGCTTTCACTGGTGCTAAGGAATATGGTCCTTTTAAAACTAAAGTTTCAGCATTCAGGTTTCGACATGCAAGATCGAATTTGTCATTCTTGCTTCAGGATCACTTCTCAGCAAGCTCAGCCTGGTCACCATTTGAGCTGAGCTTTCACCAGGTGCTTATGGGATGTGGTCCTTTTAAAGCTAGAGTTTCAATAATTGGATCAGGTTTGTCGTAGCACATCTGGTTTGATTGTAAAAGCACAGGAATCGTTTCACAAGCTGCCGGTTTGAAGCGAGGTCCCGTGGATTGCATTAATGGCAGGATATGCCAAGCATAGGCTTGATGAGAAAGCACTGGACTGTTTGGAACAGATGCAGCTGGAGTGCCCCTGTCCAAATGCTCACGTCCGTTTGTAGCTCAAAAGCCTTTGGCCATATAGGAGCCATGGAGAAGGGCCGAGAAACGCATGCTGAAGGCCAGAAATACTCTTGTTGCTTGCGGTGGATATGTATGGCAAATGTGGGCTGCTTGACAAGCTGCCAGTTGGAAACAAGGTCTTATGGAATGCACAATGTCAGGACATGTCAATCATGGGCTTGGTGAGGATGCACTGAACTGTCTCAAACAGACGAAACTGGAGGGTCTTTCTCCAACTGCTGTCACATTTGTTTGCAGCTTGCAAGCTTGTGTTAACATAGTGTTGAAAAAGAGCAGCGCTCTTGCCTGTGAGCCCCATCAGGGAATATAAGGCCTGCGCGGCGGTATTTTGTTAGCATGCCCCTGAAAGGGGCAGGCTATAGCAACGTTTTAGTAGCCCTTTGAAAACGGGGTCTTGGACATTTGGTAGACATGTGACTTGTTAGGGCTCGAGTTTGGTGGACGCTTGGCAGTCGCAGAACTGGTGCCACTCAAGTTTTTGGGTAACCATGCACCTTGTCTCTTCCTTCTTGTTGGAAAGCTTTGCGTTCAAAGCAGGACGACTTGTTGTTTGCGATCTAGCAGGACAACAGGAATACCAGGTAGCAAGATCCTTGTGGTGTGCAAATATGTTGCTGGTGAAACGCACCAAGCAGATTCCAAAGACAGCTGAAATACTGGCTCCGTTTCATCGCGTCTCATCGAACTCCCACTCGACCTCGGCCCAAGATCATTTCAATTCTGCAAGCAAGACAGAAATACTGACTCAGAAATCTGTGATTATCACGGAAGCTCTCCTGAGGAAGAACGAGAATGTGCTTGATTTTGGCGCAAAGAGGGTATTTGGCATCAACGTGAAAAAGGCCTCCCATGTGGCTGCAATCAAGGACCATTGAGAGGAGCTACTGGAGCAATTGCTGGATGGCAGGCCTCTCGTTCCAAAAGTCTGTCAGGAGCTTTCTAGTTTTCTGGTGAAAGAAATATCAGGTTGATCAGATCTTGCAAAAGAGTGCCACTATGTGTGTCATTGAAGCTTTTGATGACACAGTTCGCCTCTTCACCTTTTGCATGTCTAAGCCGGCCTCAGGAGAAACCATCAAAGCAGGGGAGATTGTATATTTCCAGACAGAGGAGGGGGAAGATTGGGAGGAACAGATTGTCATTTCTGATGCTGGGTGGTTCTGCCAAAATCTTGTTGGAGCCCATCTTGAACCCCAGGAGCTGATGGTTGAAGATTCTGCACGTAGCTGTGGGTTCCTTATTAGAAGTCCAGGGAGACCATTTTCCTGTGAACACCGTGAACCAGGTGTAAGGTATGTAGCTGACATCAAGATGATTCTCATTAATCAAGGATGCGATCTTGCAAAATGAGAAAAAGTCATGAGGTATTTGCACAGGCTTCAACTGTTTTACCCCCAAGGACAAACTGCTCTACCCAGCTCTTCTTTGACATGTGCGGGAAGCCCATTGGCCTGCTGATGACTCCACCAGCACCACCACCAACTTTCTGTTCTTTGGCAGATCGGAATGCGAGGACAAAGAAACAACACTGCTTCCAGCTGGTGTCTTTATGAGATTACTTAACAAAAAATGTGGCCAAGGGGAAGGAGACTTTCCAAAAAAACGGGGCAGTGCTAGCTCCGGCACCCTGTGCCTCTTGTTCAGGTGCTATTATGCCCTGTTTTGGGGGCAAGCATGTGGGGAGGGATCTTTATTTTCTCTAACTTTATGAGGGCTGTTAGGCCCTGCATTGGTGCATGACCTGCAGGAGGCTACAGTACAACAGCTCCTTCTGGCAGTGAAACGACCCGCAGTCAGCCAACAGACATTTGGCCAACCAACCAGGCTAGTCGGCTGACAGACCTACCTGTTGACTAGCAGTCAGCCAGTCCGGGGTTGTTCTAGCCCCTATATATACGTATTCCTCCCCAGCCTTTTGAGTGCAGTTCCCCCTCATTTCTTGTGCCTCCCCACATTGCTCTTGCCTACCCTTGCCTACCTAAGCCTTCATTGAGACACGTGGAGCAGTTCTGGTGAAGCAAAGGTTCCTTTACCTTGTTGGAACCCTACAGTGACTGTGTTCAAGGTTCACTATTTTGAACGTTACAACATACTCACAGTTCAGTTTACTGTGTGTTCTCTGATGTTGAATGTGTGTAGTGCATAGCCCCGGTTCACAACTTAGATTAGAAGAGGGAGAAGTTGGACTTAAAAGTAAAGAAAATGTATCTGCATAATGTATCTGCATCACAGTATATTATGGAGACCAGGGATACAAGTTGTATGATTCACTTGTGAAGAAAGTCAGTCTAAATAGAGATGTTATCTTTGATGAGCAAGAACCGATGACAAAACTTCCTAATCGTTGCATTGAGAAGTGAACCCCCTGGGCTCCTTTTATAGACTCGGGACCCGAGCGCAAAAAATAGCGAGGATCTATAAATAGTCCGTACCCTTGTCACTCAACCCGAGAATCAAGCCTGCTTAGCTCTAAGCCTCCCCAGGCTACCTGAGCTAGTCCTGTGTACCTAGTACACGTCAGATACCAATCCGTGCACATGACATGTGGCCAAGGGGAAGGAGACTTTCCAAAAAAACAGGGTAGTGCTAGCTCCGGCACCCTGTGCCTCTTGTTCAGGTGCTATTATGCCCTGTTTTGGGGGCAAGCATGTGGGGAGGGATCTTTATTTTCTTTAACTTTATGAGGGTCGTTAGGCCCTGCATTGGTGCATGACCTGCAGGAGGCTACAGTACAACAGCTCCTTCTGGCAGTGAAAAGACCCGCAATCAACCAACAGACATTTGGCCAACCAACCAGGCTAGTCGGCTGACAGACCTACCTGTTGACTAGCAGTCAGCCAGTCCGGGGTTGTTCTAGCCCCTATATATACGTATTCCTCCCCAGCCTTTTGAGTGCAGTTCCCCCTCATTTCTTGTGCCTCCCCACATTGCTCTTGCCTACCCTTGCCTACCTAAGCCTTCATTGAGACACGTGGAGCAGTTCTGGTGAAGCAAAGGTTCCTTTACCTTGTTGGAACCCTACAGTGACTGTGTGTTCAAGGTTCACTATTTTGAACGTTACAAAATACTCACAGTTCAGTTTACTGTGTGTTCTCTGATGTTGAATGTGTGTAGTGCATAGCCCCGGTTCACAACTTAGATAAGAAGAGGGAGAAGTTGGACTTAAAAGTAAAGAAAATGTATCTGCATCGCAGTATATTATGGAGACCAGGGATACAAGTTGTATGATTCACTTGTGAAGAAAGTCAGTCTAAATAGAGATGTTATCTTTGATGAGCAAGAACCGATGACAAAACTTCCTAATCTTCTTCATGCTTGAATAGTCAAATCGACATATGGGGTTTTTCACCTCTTCAGTTTCTTTGCGTAGTTTTCGATCTGATCTAGCAGGCCTTGTAAGATAGCAGACACTGCCCTACTTGTGGGTAAGACCCTCTCATGGCAACTCAAAAGAATGATAAGTTTGAAGGAGAAGGCTTTCACAATTGGCAATCCAAGGTGAAATTCATTCTCGTGAAGAAGGGCATATGGAATATTGCTAATGGTAATAAAGAGAAGCCGACCACTCAAGAAGGAGAAGGTGCCTGGTTGGTCAATGATGAGAGGGCCCTTGCTATCATTGCTTTGGGATTGAGTGACTCCTATATTCATCACATTGATGGATTTGAGACTTAACATGAAGCTTGGGTACACCTTGACACCATGTTTGGTGCACAAGGGAAGTGTCCTAAGTATAGCTTGTTGATTGAGTTTTTTGGGCTAAAATAAAAAAAGGGAGAATCACTTTTGTTACATTTGAATACCATGAAAAGTATGCTAACACAATTAGCAAGTATCAAATTTAATATGGATGAAGACATTACTATTGTAGTCTTACTCAAGTCTTCTAGATGAAGAGTATGGCAACATTGTTACCACTCTTATCAATCTACCAACATTCAAATTGGTGGATACTCAAGCTTCTCTTTTGGAAGCAAAGAGGAAGATCAAGCAAAGGAGCACTGACACCATTTACTAAGAAGAGGAGCCATATTTCATGAAGGACAAGAAGAAGGACCTCACCAACAAGAAATTCAAAAGCCCTATTGGATGCGGATTTTGTGGCAAGAAGAATCATAAGGAAGACGATTGTTACTTGAGGAAAAAGACAAAGGCTTTGATAGTTCAAGACAATCAAGTTGAAGAAGAAGCAGAGGACTCACTTGAGGCTAACTTTGTTTTTAGACTTTGGTGCCTAGGCTACTATTGCATCTAGGACCCCTTGGTTGAACATTTGAAAGGCATCTTCCAACTAGATTTGTATCAGATGGAAGGAGATTTGAATCCCTATTGTATCTAGAAATGTATCCATAGTGTGAGCCTTTGAGAGGTTAGGGTGTATCATTCTCTAGGCATTAGAACATCTGCTTGTAGGGGGGACTATTGGGACAACATATGTTTTATGCCATTTATCATTGTATGGGTTACAAAGTCAAGGATAGCTATCGTAAAGTGTGATCATGTGAGTTAGTGTGTGACCACATTGTGTGTGTGTGTGGTTGGTGTGACTAGATTATTTGGTAGAAGGTTCTAGTAGGTGTGATTGAGAGAATCAAGGAGCTAGGTGGCTTCAGATTGAAATCATCTATGAGAGCACTTGGATGTATCTTGATGCCTATATATCGGGTCTTCTGCTCTTGGATAAACAACTCTCTTTTCCATCATCTTGTGTCTCCATCATGCTCCAACAACTCAAACTAGCCCCACTAGCCCTGTGCAGTAATCGACCCAAGTCCTGGTCCCCCCACAATTTTTGTGCCATGTTGTAGCCCCTTGTTGGCACCATGACTTGTCCCTTGCTGGCGCCATGTTGTAGCCCCTTGCCGGCTCCCTAGTCATAGCCCTCTGGAACAATTCAGTGTCTTCATAGTCTTTCTCTAGCTTTTCAACTAGTGGATCCTTCTCTGCCAGGTTTGGTACACATGGTAGTCCCTAATGGCACCACCACCTTAAGTCACGAACCTGCATTTGAATGTAGGTACGAACATCCTCCAACTATCCTCCTCATGATAGGTGAACAACTTGAAGTCCTCTAAGGACTAAGCTCTCGGGGTCTGTTTCAACCGTCCTCCATTTGGCTAGGTTTGGTACCAAACACCATATCCGAGACATGATATTTCAGGCTAAAATGCACTTTACCTAGACTGTCAAGCTCTAACTGTGGTTCTATAATGTTGTTCCCCTCTAAGTTACAACCATCATTTGACCCTGAGTCTTCAAATCTTGTCGAAGATACCCTCTTTGCTTCAGTGACACCAGCCAAGCATCCAAATGATTCCAGGCACGCGTCGCTATCCATCACCTTCACAAAGGATCCTGACTCCTCTTCTGACCATTCCCCAATGTCTCACATATTGACGTAACACTGGGGTCCATGTACATAATCTCAACATCACGGAGTGTCCGTCAAGAAAAGTTCCCCTACCACCCTTAACTCTGAGCTGGCACCCTTCTTCTGGTCAGCCTTCTTCTTTTTGCAATCTTTCACAACATGTCCTAGCTCATCGCAGTAGAAGCACTTCTTCTTTCTTTCTCTTCTTGTTGTCTTCTTTTGAAGAGTCCTCTCCGTTGTCCGTTTTGGGCTTGCCTTTGATAGGCTTATACTTTTGCCCTTGGCTTTGCTCTTGTCCTAATATATCAGGGCCTTGTCATCCTCTTGTTCATGCCATTGCACTTCTTTTCTTGAGCTTCTTATTGTAGTAGTGATGGGACCATCTCCTCAAAAGTCACTAGTGTCGCCCTATGCCTTGCAGTCATCGTAGTCACAAAACTACTATAGCTTTGGGGGAGCATTCCCAGCAATAGCCTTGCCATCCTTGTCAAGCTCCAACTATCGCCACTTGATCCCACACTACCTTCATCTTGTTATGTGTTCCTATACCAATTCCCCTTCATCCATACTCATTCAGTACAACTTTGTCTCAAGGTCTAGGATTCTCGTCTCATTGTCGAGCTCGGACATATCCCTCAATGTCATCCAGGCCTCGAAAGAAGTGTCACCATCTGAATATGTAGTAGCACCATATCCGCCACCGTACCCACAATGATAGCCAAGGCTTTCACATCCCATATATGCCATGTAAGATAGGGTGTGTTGGCATTCTCACCGCTAGCGAGTTTGCTCTAGCTGGAGTAATGATGGTGGCCTAAGGTATCACCTCCATCCCTGTCATAATCCCCCACGACCCCCTCAACACCAAGTGGCTCTTTTAGTTTTCCACAATGGGTAGTTGGTCTTGTCGAGCTTGCCTTTCTCACCAAAGTGTAGGATCTGGTATCTATTGGCCATGATAATGAACTGAAATAGGAAAAGAGTTTAGATTGCCATACACCTGTTTGAACCCGAGCCTCCTCCTCGGTAGAATACTTTAGGCGTCAACTTGAATTGAGCCTCCCGTTTGGGTACAATCTTTTAGAAGCCAAAACTAATTCCTCTAAGCAATGAATCAAGGTCAACCTTCAGCAAGGTCCTTGCCTTCAAGCTCCACTTCCCAAGAACTTTCCTCAGGGCTCTGATACCATGTAGGAAAACTAAAATCCCACCAGAGGGCATCTTGCTAGTGGAATACTGATAGTTTAGCCCATGAATTACACGTGGAAGTGATTCGCTATGGAATCAATGCTTCATCAAGAATGTGGACTCCACAACATTCATGTGTATGTGCAAACTAGCGAATAGACTGTGCTCAGAGACTGTGCTCAGAGAAAAATAAAAAATCAACACTTTATATTTCCCAATCGTCCACAAATTGGACAAGATAAAATACCAAAAGGTTCTCCTACTAAATGCCTAGCAGCTCTAGATCTTTGAGCCCGGATGCTCCACTGAGCGTATGCAGACTCTTTGTCCAAAGGATCTTGTTAGATATTCTCAATGCCCCACCCTCCTGGTAACCAATAGTGGTCCAAGGTGCTCAAGTTGTAAGGCCCCCATATGAGGAGAAGCCATGTGTGAGCCTGGGACACTGTATGGATCCTGGCTTGCATGTCAGATGAGGTCTATCAATGAGACCGTTGATGGTAGAAAGGTGATTGTGTGGGAGGACCCTACGCCGTATAATTTAACAGATCTTTGCACCTTGCTATCCAAAACTTCAACCTAGGTGGGTTGCCACTCAAGCTCAGTTTGCATCTCCTTCAGATTCACATTCGCCTCCTATGGAGAGGCCCAAGGGTCACCTTCGTGCTACTCTTGTTTGAGGGCTGCTGTAGATAATGCATAATGAGGCCTTGGAGCCTCCCTTTTATATGGCAAGGATGCCCCTCAAAATGATTGACTTGGATTGGTTGACATCTCTGGCTAACTTGTTTCCTTCCACTGACTATGTGGCACTCTCAAAACTAGGCTTTTAGCCCTCCATTCCATGAAGGGGCCCAATCCCTTAGTCAACCCATGTCCTGGCCTGGTTGGCTACTCCAACCGCAATCCCACTAGTGGTGGTGGCTAGCTTAGCTCCTACTCCCCCCACGATGTTTACACATCTTGCAACCCCTTGCTAGCACCATGAACTACTGTTATACCTGCGCCTTAGCTCCGTACTGCCAATGGCATGCCTCCATTTTGTCCATAACATGGCTGACATCAGTGCCTCTTGCTCTAGGCCTATTTCTCCATGCAATCTTGGGTCCATCTAGTCCTTGATGGCCAGGTACTTCCTATAAGAAAACAATACAACGTTTGTGCTCAACAGATAACAGGATCTCATACGCAAGAGAGAAAACCAGATAGTATGGAGAATCAAAATTTTGATTATTGTAGATCTGATACAATAGATGGCGCTGCCTCCTAGCCGTGCGCTCTTGTGAAAGAAGCTTCGATGGCGAGCTGGAAACAGTAGAGGACAGAGGCTGGATGCTAAGGAATCAGGTTTGCTATAGCCAGTGATGAAATGGGCTTCACGGGCTTGCTCTTATACAGCCACTAGTCATAGTCGGTTAGGCTCAATTGGGTGACCGACCCAGTCCGCCCAAAACGGTCGACTGGGGGTCGGTCCCGAAATAGGCCACCGACCACACGATAGAACTGGTGCGCAAAATAGAGCAACTGACCTATGGTCACCGTTCGGTCCATAGCCATTCGGGATCATCTGGGACTCCAAACAGGCCCCGCAACTCAAGAGTGGGCTGCCTCGAGAAATGCTCCATCTACCCTCAATGCGGTCAGTCATGGGATGCCTTCCCGCACTTGCATGTAGCCTAGTTGGTAGTGTGTCAACTCCGTCCAGCCATCAGGCCACACATGGCCCCCATCTGGTGTTCAAACCAGGACCTACCGGATAACCGGGCTACTCAAATGCCTTCTCCTCATATGGGGGGCTTACAAGTAGAGTTAGCTGGTTCCCGCGTAGTTACACGAGAGTGGAGCATTGATATCTAACACCCCTCCTCAATGTCCACCCACAAGTGAACTTACTTTTTCAACCGAATGCCAAGTCGATGAAGATGCCTCTCCAGCAAGTCTCTTCCAAGAGCCTTCGTGAAGATTTCTGTAGCATTCTCTTTAGTCGGACAGTACACCAAGTCGACCTCTCCATCCATGATGAGCTCGCTACAAAGTGATATTGAATCTCAATGTGTTTTGTGCGAGCGTGGAACATCGGGTTCTTTGCAATCGCCATGCAACTGTGATTGTCACATGATAACTACGTAGGCTTGTTCTGCACTACACCCATGCCCCCTAAAATCCTCCTCAACCACACTGCCTTGCAAGAAGCAAAGCATGCTGATTTGTACTCAGCCTCGGTAGAAGAAAGAGCAACTATAGGTTGCTTCCTGCTGACCCATGACACAGCTCCAGATCCAAGTGAGAAACAGTAACCTGTCACTGATCTCCTGTTGTCCACGTCTCCTGCCCAATCTGAGTCATAGAATCCGGTCAAGATGTTGCCCTTGGTATAGGTGATGCCATACTCAAGTGTGCCTTTGATGTATTTCAGCACCCGCATCCCTGCCCTCCAATGGTTCTCCTGGGGCTTATTAGAAAACCTGCTTAGTACACAAGTCGCAAAACTGATGTCCGGCCGTGTGTTGTACAGGTAAATCAAACTGCCCACAAGCCTTTTGTACTTCGCTTCATCCACCGGTGGTGATGAATCCTCGTTTGAGAGCTTCACATCAACCTCCATAGGGGTACCAACTGTCTTGCACTCTGCCATGCCAAATGCCTTCAGTATCTCTCCAACATACTTTAGCTGTGAAATGAAGATCTATTTTGGCTCTTGCCAAACTTCAATCCCCAAACAGAAATGCATCAGTCTGAGGTCTGTCATTTCAAACTCTCTTCCTAGCAAATGCTTTGTTTGTGAGATCTTCTCTTCATGGTTCCCTGTTATGACAAGGTCGTCCACATAAAGGACCACGATCATACACTTGCCTCCTTATCTGAAGATATACAAATTTGCATCAGATGGGCTTCTCCTGAACCCATTTTGCAGAAAGTAGGCATCAATCTGCTAGTACCACGCTCGTGGGGCCTATTTCAGCTCGTAAAGTGCCTTCTTCAGTTTACAAACTTTACCTTCTGAACCGAGGATCTCAAAACCTGGTGGTTGTTCCATGTATACCTCCTCCTTGAGATCTCCATTCCAAAAGATGGATTTTACATCCATCTGAAACACGGGCCAACTTCTCTAGGCAGCTAAAGCCAAAACACTGCGAATTGTGGTTAGTCGAGCTGTGGGAGGAAAAGTATCTTGATAATCAAAACCATGTATCTATGCGAATCCTTTTGCCATAAGCCGAGCCTTGTACTTATCCAACGTGCCGTCGGACTTGTACTTGGTCTTGTACACCCACTTGGTTCCGATGACCTTGTGTTTTGGTGGTCGATCCACAAGGTCCCAAGTGTTGTTCTTCATTATGGAGCCATACTCCGACTGCATAGCCTCCATCCACCTATCATCGCCCTGTGCCTCTTCAAGACACTTGGGTTCATCAACACGGATCACCTCTGTTATCAAAGTGTAGTTGACCAAGTGTTCCTGCACCCTTCTTTGCTCCTGTAATCTCTTGGACCGGCGGTGTTTGGATGGTTTCTCCTCAATGACTAGAGGTTCTCTGCCATCCAAAAACTGCTTTACCCACTTCAGGAATGGCCATTGCCGTTGTGGTTCTGCAGGCTCTTCTTCATCTTCTTTATCTTGAATCCTCCCAAGCACCATTGGGGGAGTTCGGTTTGCTGTTGGTGGTGGTACTGGATGGATATCCTAGTCTTGGTTGTCTGGGAAGGAAGCATCCTCCTCCAATTGATGCGGCTGTTCTATGAAGACCACATCGCGACTTACTATTACCTTCTTGGTAATAGGGTTATAGAGATGGTAACCCTTCGCCTCTTCATTGTAGCTCAAGAAACTACACTTTCGGCTCTTCGGTTCCCATTTGGTCTTATTAGCATTAGGAACATGCACAAAACAGTCACATCCAAAAACTCTGAAGTGTGCAGTTGAAGGTTTCTTACCAAAGAAGGCCTGATGTGGAGTAATCCCATTCACAGCCTTCGTGTAGCTACGATTGAGAATGTAAACTGCCGTGTTACATGCTTCAGCCCAGAAAGTCTTTGGAAAATCTTTCCCTTTCATCATACTCTTGCCCATTTCACAGATGATGCGCATCTTGCTTTTTGCTACTCCATTTTGCTATGATGTATGTGGCAGGGGTTTTTGCCTCTTGATCCCGTGTTTTTTGCAGTAACTTTCAAATTCAGTTGATGTGAACTCTCCACCTCTGTCTGATCTCAATTTCTTCACCTTCCTCCTCGATTCTCTCGACCATTATATACCATTCCTTGAACCTACTAAAAGCCTCGTCTTTAGTCTTCAAGAAGTATATCCATATCCTTCTACTATAGTCGTCGATTAGCCTCATGAAGTAGTAGGAACCACCCAAAGCTTCCATCTCTATCTTTCCGCAGAGGTCCGTGTGAACGAGCTCTAGAGGAGCCTTTGCCCTTTTGGCCTCTTTAGGAAAGGGCTGCCGATGCTGCTTGCCCATCATGCAAGCTTCACATACATCGGGCAGATCTAAATTTTCTGGTAGGTCTACAATCATTCCACTTTTACGCATCTCCTTCAAAGAACTAAGATTTAGATGACCAAACCTTTCATGCCACAGCTTAGTGTTCACATCCGCTCGAGCACCAAAAGCTGAGAGTTCGTAGATGTTGTTGCACCGTGTATCTTTACCAATGACCTTCCCTTGAAGATGCAGAATCTGTGCACCATTCTTATCAAATTGAACTTTGAGGTCCCGATCCGTGATCACAGAAATGGACAACAAGTTCCTCTTGATATCTGGCACATAAAGAACATCGCACAACTATTCTACAACTCCATCTGACTTGAGAGCAATGTACCTTTTCCTTTTGCTGGACATTTTGCATCATTACTGACTGCTACCAGGATGTCATTCCCTACCGGCTGTAGAGAGGTATACCAATCCTTCCGATTGGTCATGTGGCGCGATGCACCACTATTAATAATCCAAGATTCATCCATAGGTACATGAACTGACTCCGTGCAAATCTCCTCAATTGCTACGAACAGCTCTATTGGTACTGCCTGCGCGCTGTTGTTGGACTCTTTCTTTACTCCATTCTTCTCATCTGCAATAACTGGTAGATCGTCTATCAAAAATACTACCAGTCCAATCAGCATCAGTGTATCCATGCAATTGTACTTGAACCCCAGTCTCATAAAATAGTCCATACTGCAATGTGGACTTCACATACCTGAGTATGCGTCTAGCGGCATCCAAATGCGGTTTCCTTGGAGCCTGCATAAACTGACTTACCAATCCGAGGGCATAGCTCAAATCTGGCCTTAGAATAGTCATATAAATCAAACTTCCTACTATGCATCTGTACATAGTAGGGTCTTCCAGAAGCTCACCTGCATCTGTGCTCAGCTTCACATTCTACTCCAAAGGAACTAAAATAGGCTTACAGCCTATCATCCCATATTTGGATCGCATGTCCAATCCATACTACCTCTGCAAGAGTTGTATCCCACTTGGTGATCTAATCACCTCAATGCCCAAGCAATAACGCAGCTCTCCCAAATCCTTCATCTCAAAATTCTGCTTCAACAGCATTTTCACATGAAGGATATCTTCATCATATCACCTGTGATGATCAAATCATCAACATAAATGACAAGTAGCATAATACCTTTCTCTGTTTTTCTCACATAAAGTGAGAAATTTATCTTGAAAATTTGAAAGCCAATAGTGACAAGATACTATCCTATCTTGCCATACCATGCTCTAGGTGCTTGCTTCAAGCCATACAAGGCTTTCTTCAGCCTGCAAACAAACTTAGGATGAACAGCATGAACATAACCTGGTGGCTGTTCCATAAAGACCTCTTCTTGCAAATCACCATGCAAGAAGGCATTCTTTACATCCATCTGATGTAAAGACCATCCGTTTGATGCAGCCATAGCAATGACTGCTCTTACGATTGCCATCCTCTTCATAATCAATGCCATATATCTGTGCATACCCCTTGACAACTAATCTTGCCTTGTATCTGTTCACAGAACCATCTGCATTGTGCTTCACCTTATAAACCCACTTATAGCCAATTGCATTCTTGTCTTTAGGCAAAGGCACCGATTCCCATGTAGCATTTGCTTCCAAGGCATCCATTTCTTCATCCATGACTTTCTCCCATTTTTCTTTTCCCATGGCTTGCTCAAAAGAAGTGGGTTCTGGTTCCTATATCACTTTGACCATATACGGATAGTGAATGGCTGTAAATCCATCATATTTCAACCTATCCATAGGATACCGATTCCCATGTAGCATTTGCTTCCAAGGCATCCATTTCTTCATCCATGGCTTTCTCCCATTTTTCTTTTCCCATGGCTTGCTCAAAAGAAGTGGGTTCTGGTTCCTATATCACTTTGACCATATACGGATAGTGAATGGCTGTAAATCCATCATATTTCAACCTATCCATAGGATACCTAGCTCTAGTAGACCTGTGCAAAATAGGCTCACTTCCAGGTGCTCTCAAAACAACTAGAGGACACTGTAGGTCCACTAATATTTTATGATTGCTACTGTGAATTATGTGCAGCATTACCATTTTGTGCATCTACATCATCAATCACATTTACTAGTTTATACCAGCTGCTCATCTCATCAAAAACATCTCTGCTCACTATAAACTTACAAGTAGAAGGGTTATAGCATCTATACCCTTTCTACTGCAGAGAATAACCAATAAAGATGCACTTCTCAGCTTTTGGATGCAACTTGGATCTCAACTCATCTGGCACATGAACATAGGCAATGCAACCAAAAATTTTCAAATGAGATATATCTGGTTTCCTACCAGTATACATCTCCTCTGGCATCATGCCATGTATTGCTACAGTGGGAGTCCTGTTCATTATGTAAACTATTGTGGCAACTGCTTCAGCCCAATAATAATTTGGTAGGTCTTTTTCATTTAGCATAGCCTAAGATACCTCTCCAATATGCCTGTTCCTTTCTACAAGTCCATTTTGCTGTGGGGTATGACTGCAAGAATATTGCTGCTTTATGCCATGCTCCTATAGGAACCTTGCAAACTCATTTGAGAGGTACTCTCCCCCTCCATCTGATCTTAGGCATTTTATTTACAGGCCTATTTCTTTTTCAATCATAGCTTTAAAAGCTTTGAAATGCCCAAACACTTCACCTTTATTTTTCATAAAATACACCCAAACTTTTCTACTGTAGTCATCAATAAAAGTGACAAAATAATGATAGCCTCCAATAGATGCAGCTTTAGTAGTCCACACACCAGAGTGGATTAATTCGAATGGCTTCTTACTCTCTTGAACATGTCTAGGAAATGGTTTCCTTGCCTGTTTTCCAAATTGACAGGCTTCACATACCTTATGCATTTCTGCAACCTCGAAATTAGGCAATCTTGCAACAATATTTTGGGCCTGCATTGATTTAAGTCGTTGTATATTAACATGACCAATGCGTTTATGCCAGATATCAATATCTGCAACTACGCCAGTCCCATGTGCAAACATTACTACACTCATCAATTCAGGCATGTCCGCATCCAATGTAAACATCCTGTCCTCCTTCTTTTCTTTTGCTAGCAAGCGACTGTTATTTTTCATATCCTCAACAAAGCATCCATGAGGATTAAATCTGACCTGCAAGCCCTGCTCAACCATTTGACCAATAGAAACCAGGTTCTTGGTGATATTTGGGACATGAAATACATCAGATAGGTATTTCTTTTTCCCATCCTATATAGACAAAGGAATTTTACCAATATGCACAATAGGATGTGCAATATCATCACCAGTCTCCACAAATCCTAGTCTTTCCAATATAGTGGTTCTTGGAAGCGGTCAATACCTATAGTTGTGTACATTGTACACTCTGTATTTTAAACCCAAGAAGTTTTTGCTTTTCAAACCTCTCATTTGAGGACTAAAATCCTTAAGAAGGGATTTAGTGTGAGTAGAAGCAATTGGGCTTTAAATATCAGGCATGTTCCTGCTAAATATTAGCTTGATAAGAGAATCTAATGCTACTCAACTAAATTTTGAGTATGATCAACATAACTTATATTCTTTGTGAGTATGTACCCCCTTGGTTTGATGAGAATTCGGTGACTAGTCTCATGTAACTTCTCTTAGAACTTGCACTCTTCTTTTGAAATCCAAGGGGTGTACTCCTCGAATTACCCCCATTGAGTATGTTGATTTTGAGATTTATAAAGTGCTTGTTCCTCGTTAGAAATTCTAACACTCAAGCTCAGTGCACACAAAGATATAAGTGAAACATTGGTAGCTCATTTTGAAGATGTGCACAAAATTGGAGGTAGAGGTGAAGCGCCTTTTTCCACAATGAGCACCAATTCTCTATTTCAGTTCCAGCCAATGGGATGAGGGATTCTAGCACTAAGAGTGAGTTGGAGTGTCTTCAATGCTTCCACATAGGTACACATGTTGATGGATGAGCCAATCAAAGATGACTAGCTCTCACATGATAAGTAGAAAAATTCGAATTCATGATTTGAAAAAATCGGAAAAATTGCTCGAATGATTCCAATGGAAGAAAAAATCGATTTAAAAAGTGGTGGCACGTCACATTTTTTAGATAAATCAGCACATCATTTTCACATATTCGTACGAATAAACATGTATTAGGACAAATACGTTACTGTGCTTCTGCATATATCACTATTTGCCAATGTCTCTTATCTCACGCTTGGTTCACCAGCCGAGCATAAGAGATCAAACAAGGAAAAGAAGAAGAAAGGTCCTTGAGATTGGGAAAGCAATCTACAAGGTCTGAAATAAGATGGATTTTTTGTTAGGGAGCTTTAGGATCTCATTTTGAGTTCCTGAGATCTCTTGTGAGGTTTTTGGTTTTGGTCTTTGTTCTTTTGTTTGTGGGAGTTCTAGGTTCTCTTTATTGAGTTCCTTAGATCTCTTGTGATAAATATATTTTAGATATTTATGTGTCTGAAAAATCTGTTTATGGGAGCTAAATTTATTGGTGGGAGTTTGAGGATCTCCTTGTTGAGTTCCTTAGATCTCTTGTGAGAAATGTGCTTGTTTTTGTGTCTATGAAATTTGTTTGTGGGTTCTAGGATCTCCTTGTTGAGTTTGTTAGATCTCATGTGGATAGATTTTTGTACGTAGGAGTTCTAGGATCTCCTTGGTGAGTTCCTTAGATCTCTTGTGAGAAATGGGCTTGTTTTTGTATCTATGAAATTATGAAATTTGTTTGTGGGAGTTCTAGGATCTCCTTGTTGAGTTCCTTAGATCTCTTGTGAGGATTTTTGTACATGGGAGTTCTAGGATCTCCTGGTTGAGTTCCTTAGATCTCTTGTGAGAAATGAGCTTGTTTTTGTGTCTATGAAACTATGAAATTTGTTTGTGGGAGTTCTAGGATCTCCTCGTTGAGTTCCTTAGATCTCTTTTGAGGATTTTTGTATGTGGAAGTTCTAGGATCTCCTTGTTGAGTTCCTTAGATCTCTTGTGAGAAATGGACTTGTTTTCGTGTCTATGAAATTATGAAATTTGTTTGTGGGAGTTCTAGGATCTCCTTGTTGAGTTCCTTAGATCTCTTGTGAGAATTTTTGTATGTGGACGTTTTAGGATCTCCTCGTTGAGTTCCCTAGATCTCTTGTGAGAAATATGATTTTATTTTGTGTTTGTATTCTCTCACTTTCTTCGAATGAATATTTAATCTTTTTTCAATAGAATGTGAAAGAATACAAAGAGTTTTAAAGTGTACGAATTGAAATTTTTAAAAGTTATTAGAAGAGTTATCTCATTCTTACACTTTCTTTTGAATAAATATATAATATTCTTTCAATGAACATTTTGTGAATGAATAATTTTTAATTTGAGTGTATTCTTTAAAAAAAAAGAATCCATTTCTTTTTTAATTACTCAATGCTTTCACTTTCTTTTGAATGAATATATAATATTCTTTCAATAGAATGTGAATGAATAATTTTCAATTTGAGTATATTCTTTCAATAGAAATGAATCAATATCTGAATTTTTATTACTTATTCTTACAAGTTCTTTTAAATGAATATTTTATATGTTTTTAATAGAGCGTGATTGAATGGAAATTAATATATTGCATGCTTGAACGTGTTTTTCAAAGGATAAGTGTTGTTTTTTATAAAATGTGTATTGCAGTATGTTTCTATTGTATACTCAAATTAGTTGTTTTGCATTTTGTTTTTGGCAACTTCAAAAACATGGCGCACAACAAGATTTGGCCATACATGACGGAGATACGAAAAGTACATGCCTCGGTTTCTTTCTTGTAGTGTAAATATTATATGGACACAAGCTCACAACGGTTCTACTTGCATCAAGCAACATTTTCTCGGAATAGGCAGTGACATTAGAGCTTGCACATGCACTCCGTCTGATGTTCTTATGCTATGAAAATCATATTTAGAGAAACTAAAGAAAGTGGTTAATCTAACCCTAATAAGAAACTGTTTAAATCAACAAGATGTGAGCATTGAAGGTTGATGAGATGATTGAAAAAGAACCAATAAATGTGAGGAGTGTATCCATACATGAAGGTGATGTAGATATGCTAGCAAGCGGGTCGCAAGTGAGTTTTGATGCGACTAGTGCCTGTCAGGTAAAGAATAGAAAAAAGGGAGAACAATCTTTTATGGAGGATGGATTTCTTCGACAACAAGTGCATGAAGAGCACTTAAGATGGACAGAAGCATTTGTTGAAAATGGTATATCATTCAATGTCATGAGAGATGACATGTTTCGTAATGCCTTGAAATCATGTGCTAGACTAAGATGGACAGAAGCATTTGTTGAAAATGGTATATCATTCAATGTCATGAGAGATGACATGTTTCGTAATGCCTTGAAATCATGTGCTAGACTAGGATTTATTTTGCCAGATTATAATAAAATGCGTATGGATCATCTTGATAGAGTCCAACAAACTGTGATGGATTGCTTGAAAAAAAAGATATTGGACTTTATTTCTACATATGGGTGCACTCTTGCTTTTGATGGATGGACTAGCAAGCGGGCCGGACCTTTGATAAATGTAATGTGCATTACTCCCAAGGGAACTATGTTTTTGGAGAGTATTGATATGTCTCTAAAAGAAAAAACTTCAGCATATATTGTAAAAATATACAAAAGAGCAATTCATAAAGTTGGTGGCAGTGAGAATGTTACTTCATTAGTAATAGATAATGCATCAAATTACAAGACCAGGGGTGAGATGGTCATGGCAAAATATCCCACTCTGACATGGGTGCCATGTGGTGCTCATACTCTCAACTTGTTGTTAAAGGATATTGGACAATTTCTAGTTGTGCAACCAGTACTGCAAGATGCTAATGCCGTAGTGAGTTTTATAAAAAGTCATCAATACTTGCATGCAGTATTCAGAGAGCACTCTGTGAAGCAAGTCAAGAAATTTTGTCAAACTAGATTTGCTACTTCTTTTCTAGTTCTCACTACATTGTTGGAAGTGCGTCAAGCTTTAGTCGAGACTATTGCTGATAGACGATGGGTGAAGTGGCTTGAGAAAAAGATGTAGTATGCAATACCACACTCTAAATGTGTGCATCTTGTACAATCATGTCTATTCTAGAAAAATGTCAAAAGAATAAAAGAAGGTGTAGAGCCATTTGTAACAGTATTGGGTATGGTTGATGCTAATGCCTTTGTTATGGGTAAAGTGTATTTAAAGATGTCAGAAGCAATACGACAAGTTAAAGAATTTGTGCGCTTTGCACCTAGGAAGAAGCAACAAGTGGTATATTTGGCTGATAAGGGATGGAAGCAAATGCACACCCCTTTGCATGGAGCTACGTTTGCAGTACATCCATAATATCGAAAGCATGCTCAATCATAGAATCCTGAAGTCATAAGTAACTTTTGACAGGTTTGTAAAAACTTACTTTCGGGAGATCAAGGAAAATCGGCCTACAAGCAACAAGTGAGGTATACGAATCACGAAGGCTTTTTTGGAGATCCTTGGAATCTTGATGCTATTAAGATGACTATTGCCCCTACTTGGTGGAAGGAATATGGTGGAGAGACAGTGGAGTTGCAACATGTTGCAACTCATGTGCTCTCTGTTGTTGCATCATCGGGTACATGTGAGCGAAATTGGAGTGCATACGATTTTATTCATTCTAAGAGATGCAATCGCTTAAAGCCATCAAGAGCTACAGATTTGGTATTTTGCTTTGGACATCTATGATTGTTGAAAGGATTCAATGTTGCGGCTAGGGCAACAAGCAAAGCCACTGTAATGAGAATTGCTGGACAACGATTGACTATAGAATTAGTTGCTGAGGGTGCATTCAACGAAGAGGAAGACGAGCTTCAGCTACTCAGTGACAACAGCAAAGTCAAAGAGATAGATGATATTTTATTTGTGTTGAATGCAATATAGAGTGATAGAAGAATATGATAGGTGATAGAAGCAGTGGATGAACCTCTAATTATTTCGGATATAATGTTGCATGCGAGGGGATGGATGGGAGAATATGTCAAGTGATGGAAGAGCGCATATGCTCGTATCCATCTCGTCTCCTTTTTGTACTTGAAAGCTAGAACCTTGTGGGCTACAAGCGATGTTGTGTTGTAATTAAATCACTTAGTCCACTTAAATCACTTAAGTCTTTTATATCACTTAGTCAACTTGAATCACTTAACTCACTTATATCACTTAAACCATCATTGCATAAGAAGTTGGAGAATGATAAAAATTGTACAATGAAACAAATGCACTTAACCCAGATCATTATATTTGAAGAAGAGTATTATAAAGTTATATATGAATCTTACAATGTACATAATTATGTAGTAGGATCCACATTTGTCATTCGTTGAGTGCTTGGTCTTGCACCCTACGAATCTATATTAGTGAGGTCCTTAAACTAAAAAATATCGATATCCTCAGCTGCATCAAAATCTCCAAAGGTGTGTTTGTAGCGTGCAAGCTTAGACTCCAATGTCTGTATGTGTGCTTACAAGTCCTGATATCTTTGGCTTGTGATGTAATGTGATCTTATAACTCCTCAGCAGTAAACCTTGTTGACATAGAGGTATGGCAGATGTGGCCAAGTCAATAAGATTAATGTTGCCTGGGGAGTTAGCACGTGAGGTCTCTGAGACACAGGCTCTCTATTCTCTGTCCTTGCTTGCTTGCACTCTGCAAGACGTCCCTTTCCTATTCCTAACAAGTGATGCTTGTCATTCCAATCCATGCTCGATGCAAGACGTCGTAGACACACCTACTAAATGAAATAGATGGGTATTCGATGCATGGTGCTTGTGCAGGCGAGAATGAAGGAAATGGGAATGTATCTAGTTGTGCAGATAGATTGTGCATTTGTGGTGTAGGTGAGTATGTGGGAGATGGAAACTTCTCTGTGCATGCGGTAGGAGGCACAAATGGACAAGCAAAAGATGTGGTGAAATGTGATTGTGCATGTGGTGGGAGATGTGGACCAGGAGGATGAACTTCTTCTAGTATGGAAGATCTTGGAAAAAAGGGATACGAGGAAAGACATGTTGTGGTCGATGCATTAGCGCATATGCGTGGCGTGGCTACAGTGGTGCTTGCGGCTACATTGGGTGGAATGCGGCAAGTGACTGGGGACGTGGGTGCATTGGTGCTTGTGGTTGCAATGGATGCAATGCAGCATCTGACTGGGGGCGTGGGTGCATTGGTGCTTGTGGTCGCGACTGTGCTTGGGGGCATGGGTACATTGATGGAAGGGAGGTCAAGGCAGCTCCTTTGCCTTTGTAACCTCACCATGCATTCTTGATGTACGTGACCCTAGCATCTACAACAAGACCCTCCCACTTTGTGTCACATGAGTTTATGTCTCGATCTATTTGACCAAGGCATCATCGACCCTCCATCGCTAAGTGGTACAAATACTGGTCTATGGACTCTACTGTGAAAACAGCTAGAAATCGCTCATGCAAGGTCCTCCCTCCATGCTCTGCCATTGTACTCCTCACCGCATTCTATACAATGCTTTCACCATTTTGGAAATCTGTCTCAATGATGTCCTGATCGACATTCATTAAGAAGTGTACATTCTTGTTTCTCAGCACCTTCCTCTGAAACTTAGTGAGATCAGGTTACTGACACTTCCTCTTCTCACTTGTGTGACCCATCTCATATGTAGTAAGCTGCAATGCAGCATTCAAAGAATTCAGTGCTAGGTGCAATAAGAAACTCATTAAGCCATAACAATTAACAATGCAAGAGTCTAAGAAATTACCTAAATATAACCTCTCAACTAAAGCTCACATCATGTAACAGACTACATAAAATCCTCGAGGGGTTCACTACATATAAACCCTCTATATCACGTGTGTTTAAGGCTTATTTGTAAAATCCCTTATCCGTAAAATTTTCATTAATAAATTGTACCCTTTTTTAATACAAATTTGTAATTTTTTCCTTAAATCATTTTAAATAATGCCTTATGTAAGTTAAATTTTGTAAATTTTGGACATTAAAAATATCCTTCTGTTGAACTCATGTGATAGGGTTACATAAGATGAGTGACCTCCCCGAGAGAAAATCAAAACACAAAAAATAAGCGTGTAACTTGTACAAAAAATGACCTAGGTATAACCTAATCGTGGACTTCACAACAAGACAAAGCAACTATAAGGTGCATCTATAAGCATTGCTAAATAGCAAAAATACGGGCATGTCTAATAGCGCATCTATTTGCACGTCTATTACCGCGTCTGCACTGTGAGTTAGACGCAAATTTTGACGTGGATTTAAATGCAAAACTGAGAATACAGAAAGGGAGATTTTGGTGCAGGCTGATAAATGTACATCACTGCTTTCCAAACATTGCCCATGATTACCAAAGCACATAATTTTAACAAAAACATCAATGCTTTTTGGCAAACCCACATATATAAAAATTAAGTGACGTGAGAAGAATGAGACAATATGTAAAATAGTTTTGCCAATGTCAATGATGGGCTACGGTTCAATCTCATTTTCAATGAGATCAACCCTTGCCAAAATATCTACTTTAAAATCCAAACTGGTGTTGAGATCTACAAATACATTCAACCCACTACTACTTGTGCTACTCATGTGCTCATCAAAATCAGCATCACCAATGGTGGGCTCGTCCTCACGGGTAATGGCCTCAATATCTATATCTCCTATCTCATGATCATCTTCCTGTCTCATATCATGGTCATCATCACCTCCATGGCCATGATCATTGTCCATATGCTCTATATTAGTAAATGTACTATGAATCACTTTGGAATGTGGTGTAATAGGTATGACATGCCACCACCTATTATTATCCACCATTGGTTGATAGACAATCTAATTCAAACACAAAGACAATTATGCTATTTTTCTTGCATCACAAGTATCAAATATTAAAAGTGAGTATTTTTATATGTGTGTACAATACTTGTTCACATTGTTGTGGTAGTACTAGTGTGTCCTTACTTTGGCAAAACTTTGTCGAGTCAATAGTTACAAAGCCACTTGCATGGTGTTTGATTGTTGCATTAGGGCCTCTTTCCAGCACGTCCTTAAACCACTTTACATCCAAAACATACACAAAGAAGCGTCGAAAGTCAAGCTTAATAATATTTTGGATTATGCCACAATAATCATCCTTGGCTCCATTGGCTCCCTCAAAGCTAGCAATGATGCCGCAATCTTGTGTGTTTCTCTTATCATCAATCTGTTGTGTTCGAAAATGCTTGCCCTCACACCATATAGTATTGAACATAGTACACTACACCAAGATAAAATCAATTAAATAATCAATCTAAATTGTTGAAAGCTCCTAACTTATGCATAACATTCTATATACTGACCTTGCTCATGCATCCCCTAGCATACTCCCATTCTTCCATTGTGATATGCATCCCCTCGTCTCTCTCTACTCTCTCCATTTTGTCAAGTAGCCAATCCACATGAATATCCTTTGGAAGTTCTCTTAGATACTAAGGGTATGGCACATGAAATCTGTGGTGTGTATGAAAGAGGGCCCTTTGTCCTTGTCTTCTTGCCTTTGCATCCTCGTATCTTCTCACCCATATTTTCATCACATCACTATTAAGGATGCAATAGAGGTTGATATTATTAAGCAACTCCCTGTCTATTACTTTGCTCCGTCCTTTCCCTTGAGGCACAATAGAGTTCATCCTTAGGTCTTCATCATGTCTCCATAGTCATGGGAGAGAGCTATCCACATCAACAAGAAACTTAGAAATATATACAAGAGACTCTTGTACCAACCAACCCTCTGCCATGCTACCTTCGAGTCTTGCATTTTGTCTCACGAAGCCCTTCAAGGTCTTCATGAAGCACTCGAGGAAGATCAACCATCATGCAGGTATAGTACCGCCTATAGCAATCTCATCCACCAAATGCACTATGAGATGTAGTTGGCTTCTCGTTGGCTTGTGAGAATAGAATGTGGAAATGTCTCCTCGACCAAACAAACCACCTCCACTGACATAACTCGAGCATTTTCAAGCATGGTGGGATCTATTTCCTTTGAGCTCACATACCTAGAAAGAAAAAAGTACACAATATTAGCAATATGAACACCTTGCATCTTGTAAAGTACCTCACAAGCTCGCCCATCTTGTAAATACAATATTCACATTTTGTATCCTGTAAAGTACCTCACAAGATCGCCCATCTTGTAAATACAATCCTTCACATCCTTCGATGCACTATGAGAAATGCTAGTAGGTAGTATGAACTGAACACACGAGGATTGGTTGATTAGTTGCTTCTAATTCACTCACAAATTTGGAAGGAAAAGTATATTATGCACATAAAATACTTACTTGGAGCATCTTGTGCCAATCATGAGATTTCAAGCCACACCTACTCATAATTAAAAGTTCAATGCTTACCTGAACGCTCACCATAGCCTGGGAAGTCATGCATCGTCCACATCAAGACTACTTTTTGCAGTTGAAGTCTCATGACAAGGGATCATGCACCTCGATACCTCTCCAAAGTGTCTCTAGCTCATCAATCAAAGGCTCCAAATAAACATCAGGATTTTTGACTTTATGTTTCCCTGGAATTTGAAGCGATAACATAACATGTCCTTTCTTAATCGCCATAAAGGGTGGAAGATTATAATTTACCAATATCACTGGCCATACACTGTAAGAGGTGCTTTTGAGATCAAACTCGGGGGGGTCACTATGTATAAACCCTCTATACCACGTGCGTTCAAGGCATATTTCTAAAATCCCTTATCTATAAATTTTTCATTAATAAAATGTACCCCTTTTCTATACAAATCTGTAAATTTTTTCCAAAACTATTTTAAATAGTCCCTTATGTATATTTATTTTTGTAAATTTTAGAAATAAAAAATATCCTTCTGTTGAACTCACGTGATAGGGTTACATATGATGAGTGACCCCCCCGAGAGATCAAATGGGTTCACACCGTCCATACCGAATCCAAGTCTCAAGCTCCTAGATTCTTCCTTGAAGCTTGGCCATGTGTCTTCAATATGCTTCCACGTAAGAGTGTCTGCGGGAGTTCACCACTTGCCATCAGTTGATCAATGGGAGGAATGCCATGACATGAGCTCTGCAATGAATTTGCAATTGAACATATGTTGGATGCAAGGGATTATGGGAAAATGTCACAGAACCTTACAAGGCATATCCAAAGTTTTGAGATCTGCTCTATATCTTGCCTCTCCACAAGTAGGACACTCTCTTGCATCCTTATGTGGTCCACGAAACAGAATGCAATCATTGATGCATGCATGGATGCTCTTGTAATCTAATCCTCCAAGAGAGGTCACATGTTGCCTTGCCATATCTCTTGAGGTCAGTAATTTATTCTCCCTTGGAAGCATTTTACACAATAGGTTGCACGTGAAGACCATAAATGAGAAAAAGCATTCGAGTAATTGACCCACTAGCATAATTCACCATGTTTGCAAAATAGACTTTAAAGCTTACTTGAGTAATGCATTCAAACTTGCATTGGTCCATCCATAGATGGTGTGCAAGTTTAGTAACTCAGGGAGGCACGTAGAATAGAGAATGTCCACCCCTCAAATAGTGGAGTCGATGCTACAGTAAAAAGATCGTCCTGCTCCATGCTATCATCCCTACTTGAGGATTGATGGACATATAAATCCCACACCATATCCTCAAACACCTCCTCCTCCACGGCCTCATGAGGTAAAGGTGGTGGGCTACTATCACCATCACTCCATGCATCTATAACGGTCCCTCTTGAAGATCCCACCTCGTATCATCAACACTTCGCATCGTCTCACAACGAGCATAGGGCAACATATGCAGGTGTGGCAGTGCATCCTATATTGGTGGGATCTATTTCCTTTGAGCTCACATACCTAGAAAGAAAAAAGTACGCAATATTAGCAATATGAACACCTTGCATCTTGTAAAGTACCTCACAAGCTCGCCCATCTTGTAAATACAATATTCACATTTTGTATCCTGTAAAGTACCTCACAAGCTCGCCCATGTTTTAAATACAATCCTTTACATCCTTTGATGCACTATGAGAAATGCTAGTAGGTAGTATGAACTGAACACAAGAGGAATGGTTGATTAGTTGCTTCTAATTCACTCACAAATTTGGAAGGAAAAATATATTATGCATATAAAAATCTTGTGCCAATCATGAGATTTCAAGCCATATAAAATTTCTCTACACCTCTTTTCTTGCTCTTTGTGAAGGCCCCCTTCAAACACCTCATGCATCCAGTGGGAGTAGGAAGTGTAGTGATAGCTCGCTTCACCGCCACCATCTCTAGCTTTGATAACCTCCATGGTGCATGAGTGAGGTAAAAAGACTCACTCATTTGGCCTCTCTTGTGGCAAAGCTTCATGCATCCTCCCTGTGGTGCATAGATCCTCCCTTACGCTTGCGGAATCTCATGTCCCATTCAAATGTTTCCAAATGGTAGATGCCACATTCTTGAAGTTATACATGGGATCAAGCAAGGGATTGATCTTGAGGTGGGACCAATATGGTAAACGATAAGAGATGGAGTATCTAAACAAAAGCGGTGTTAGCAAGCAATCTTTATTTCTAGCCAATATAGCACACAACAATTACAAACCCTTACCGGCTCATGCCAAGTGGTGGAGGAGTCATGGTACCATCCCAAATTCTCATCCAATCTCCCATAGTGAGTGACTGTGGGGGGACTTCATTCCAAGGGGCGACATATCTAGGATGGTCAGGTGGGAGAAATTGATGGTGATTCTCATAGATGACCTTATTCAATGTGTCTACCTGTGAGGCAATTAATGAAGGACCACAAACAGGACATGCATGGTAACCCGATGTAGTGAGACTTGAACAATAGACGCAATTAAGAGTTGAAGGTGGGTTTAGGGTGCGACATCAATTGCCTACTCATAATTAAAAGTTCAATGCTTACCTAAACACTCACCATAGCCTGGGAAGTCATGCATCGTCCACATCAAGACTGCTTTGCAGTTGAAGTCTCGTGACAAGGGATCATGCACCTCGATACCTCTCCAAAGTGTCTCTAGCTCATCAATCAAAGGCTCCAAATAACCATCAGGATTTTGGACTTTATGTTTCCCTGGAATCAGAAGGGATAACATAACATGTCCTTTCTTAATCGCCATAAAGGGTGGAATATTATAATTTACCAATCACTGGCCATACACTATAAGAGGTGCTTTTGAGATCAAATGGGTTCACACCATCCATACCGAATCCAAGTCTCAAGCTCCTAGGTTCTTCCTTGTAGCTTGGCCATGTG